>NC_073379.1:16665753-16895753 GCF_028641065.1 Leucoraja erinaceus | reverse complement strand
AATGTTTAACATTAACAAATTTAGCATAAGCATTGAAGGAATATATTGAGCCATCTTCATCCTAGTGTTACATTTAACATTTCTTTCAAATTAAAAATAAAGTATAAAATTAAATGTTTGTATTGGTGTAGATCTTCTAGCTGTTGGTTCTGCAGATGATAGATACATAAGCTGTATATTTAGTGAGTAATATCTTGGTAGAACTTGTGTGTCCTCTTAAAGGAACATGTTTTTGGAACCTATGTGAAATGTTTTTCTGCTCCCAATTGGAAAAGAGCAGCATTCGATGCAGCATTGAAGCCTGTGTCCAAATCCAAGTTTTGACTAGAAGTTCATCTGCTCGGAGGTGGTGGGGTGAAATGTTTTGTGGGGTGGTTAGGTTCTTCAGTTCTGCCTCTCATTCTCTCCAACAGCATGACTATGATATGAGAGTAGATGACTTCCTTCGTCGCACTCAGGCAGTTGTCGCCAACCGACGGAGTAGACCGCGGGAGAGGGAGAGAGAGCGGGAACGACCCCGGGACAGCCGGCGGGACAGAGAACGCGATCGAGGCAGGGAACGCGATCGAGAGAGGGAAAGGATGAGAGAGAGAGACAGAGAGAAGGAACGGGGTCGATATAGGCGATAGCTCGCCAGCTGAAGCACTGTCCATTTTTGTTTACAGTAGCTGAAAGATGTTTGGAACTGTTCCTTTTTTATTTTTATTTTTTTAAGTTAAATTACATATTCAAACTTACTGCGATCCTTGTATGTTTATTGCTTTCATGCATGTGGGACTATATCAACTGAATTTTGAACTTAGAAGGACAGATTTTTGCGGAACGATATATTGGGGGGATGGTAGTTTTCTGATGACCTTCATATGTGTATGTCAATGTCTAAAACAAACTATTTACCCTCCATTGAATTAAAAGCTGTAAGGAAGAAATCTGCCCTTGGTATAGACTTTGTTGTATGTAGTTGCACATGGATTAATGAGGAAAATATTGCTGCTATTAAGTATGCAACTTAAGTATAATGGGCTGATCGTGGATCTAATGTTGTAGCAAGTAACCTTTTTTTTAAAAACTTCATTTTTGATTTCAACTTTTTCAGTGTTAATGATGAAAGCAATATTCAATGATAATTGCAATCCAGTTTTAACTTTTTTTTAAATAAATCCCTTGCTTAAAGCATTTAATCAATGCTAAAGTCCATTATTTTTCTCCCAAAAATAAAAAAAAAGCACGCAGTGGCCTGATAGATTTACTGTAAGTTTATGGTAGAAATTGTTACATTACCTTTAACTGCAAAACTTTTGTACAAAATAAACGAGGAAAACACTTACTTTCAGCGTGTGTTGATTTATTCCATAAACTGGTGTTGAAAGTGATTACTCCCTTTGTACTTACGGATGTAAAGTAACAATTCAGATAATGTCATTTGGTATGAAAATGTTTTGTGTAGATAGCCTGGACCAAGCCTCAATTAATAAATTGTTAAATATGCCAATTGGTTATGCTTATGTGTAAAGGTTTGGATGGTTTTCATTTATTTGAATCAGTGGCATCCATCCACACAATGTTAATCTTAGGTTTTTTTATGATGGTGTTCATAATTGTAATCTCAACACTTCAATTTTAATAAATTTATATAGGCCTGCACTGTTCCCTTTTTACTTTATTGCATTGTTCCATTTTCCATAAATGTTATTGTTTCTTTAACAAAAAAAATCCATGCATTTGTCCTGCACAGGAAACATTCAGAAAACTGCTTATTGCTTGTGATGTAATATTTCTGTTGGACGATATGCTGAATGGTGCTCATATCCTGATTTAGTCATTGTTTCATGGAGAGGTACCCTCTCCTTACTGATCTTGCAATAAAGTTACTTATGAACTTAACTGCATTGTGTACAATCGGAACCGTAGACATGGAAAAGAGCTAATTTTTGCCTTTGAAACGCGAGAAAATACAACCTATATTGAGCAGTGTGTGTAGGAAGGAACTGCAGATGCCGGTTCTGCTTCTTGTCGAGTCCACTCACAAGAATCCACACATGCCAGAGCTGAACACATTTCTCGGCATCTGCATACAATGGTGTCTGTCTTGGTGCTTCTTGTGCGTGGTGGTGGAAAGATTGGCGGAAACAGGACCGCGACGTGAACGCCCTTTCCTTGACCCTGGATGCTTGTTCAAATTGATATACGGTGATATAGAGAACTGTGAAACAAATGACTGAAAAGACCATTGTCTTAATCATGGTTACTTTTTTGCATATCTTTCATTCATTTGTCACCATCCACATCTCTCGTTTCTCTTTCCCCTGAGTCTGAAGAAGGTTCGCAACCTGAAGCGTCACTTTATTTTCTCCAGAGATGCTGCCTGGCCTGCTGAGTTACTCCAGCTTCTTGTGTCTTATCTTCTATACTGAGCAGTATTGTATAGAATATAGTATGAAAGAGCTATGGGAACATCATCAAATTTGGTAATTTGAGTTTTTAAGAAGCAGGACATTTTACATTGGTGCTTCAAGCTGAAGAAATTAAAATACTTAAGCCAAAATATGTTTGCAAGAGTCATGACAATGAGCAGCAATAAAGAACTGCAGATGCTGTTGTACAAATAACCCATCGGGTCAGGCAACATCAATGGAGCCTTGGGTGGCTGACATCCTTCAGGCAGATTGTGAGGGCAAGCGGGTAGAGAAAAAAGGAGGAGCAGGACAAAGCCTGGCAAGTAATCGGTGGATACGGGTGACGGGGGGGGGGGGGGGGGGGTTATTTTTAAGGCGGGGATTAACAGTAGTAAGTAAGGATATTTTTAAAGTGGGGATTGACAGATTCTTGAGTAAGGGTATTAAAGGTTATGGGGAGAAGGCAGGTGAGTGGCGTTGAGAGGCAGAGATAGATCATGATTGAATGGCGGAGTTGACTCGATGGGCCGATTGGCCTATTTCTGCTCCCAAGACATGCACTATCAGGTCTCCCCTCAACCTCTGATGCTCTTGAGAAAGTATTCAAAGTATGTCCAAGTCTGCTGACGCCCTCTAATCCTGGCAGCATGCGGGTAAACCTTGTGCACCCGTTGAGTGTGCAATTGAAGTTTGAAAACCACTCCACCTCTTTATATCCCACACAAAACAGGACAAGTTGGTTCGATCTTCGGAAGATGAGTCTTCATCTCCATCTGCTATCAAAAGCTGGAAAAAGAAACATTAAAAAATAGGTTGGGATAAAATAAAAAATATTACCTTTCCTTTTCATACATTAATAGCCAAAGGGATGCTGTTCCAAGGATTACTGCCAGAAATTATGTTTATCTGGAATGATTACACAGATTTATCAACTTTCCACTGATTTCTTCCACGCCAACCTGAAGCGTCACCTATCCATGTTCTCCAGAGATACTGCCTGACCCGCTGAGTTACTCCAGCACTCTGAGACGCCACCTATCCATGTTCTCCAGAGATGCTGCCTGACCCGCTGAATTACTCCAGCACTTTGTGCCTTTTGTGAACGAGCATCAGCATTTCCTTTTTTATACAGGTTTGTGGGCTTTTTCAATGGCGTGTAGGTGGACAAAGGCCATCGATGAAAAGACAAAATAATGTGAATAAGGATAGAAACAATGTGAATTGTGAAGCCAGAGGAAGCAATGTCGGTGGAAGGGGAGAAATGGGTGCTTTTCTGAGGGGTGGCAGAGGAAGACAGAAAGGTAAAAATAATAAATTAAAAAGGGGGTTGTTTGTACGTTAGTTACCTAAAATTGGAGAACTCAACGTTCATACTGTTAAGATTGTAAACTGATGAACAATGATCTCAGGCATAATGCAGTCATGAAATTTAATGTTGTGAATATCCCTGCCAAGGAAAACAAATCTTTCCTTTCTAGGCTTCTCACAATTGTATGCACTTCAATTAAATCGACCCTATCCAAAGAAAATTAATCAACTGAAGAAATAATCATAATCATACTTTATTAGCCAAGTATGTTTTGCAACATATGAGGAATTTGATTTGCCATCCAGTCATACCAATAAAAATCATCAAAACACGCAAAATCCATTTTAACATAAACATCCACCACAGTGACTCCTCCACATTCCTCACTGTGATGGAAGGTGAAAAACAGTTCAATCTCTTCCCTTCTTTGTTCTCCTGCGGTCGGGGGCCTCGAGCCCTCTGTTGATGGGGCGATCTTGGCTTCCGGAGTCGGGGCGATCAAGCTGCTGCATCGAGGGGAATCTCAGCTCTCCCGCGCTGGGCGATCGACCCCGGGTCGGGGCTGGTCGAACCTTCTACGTCGTTTGGAGCTTCCCGACTCGGTCTCTACCCGAGACCGTGAGCTCCTCGGTGGTGAAATCCGCAGGCCACGGTCGGAGTGTCGATCCCGGGCAAGAATCGGCTCAGAAGGTAGGTTCACGTCCCCGCGGAGGGGCTCAAAGTCAGTCTCGAGCAAGGCAGCCAGCTCCATGATGTTAGGCCGCAGAGCAACCGGAGATGCGATCCGGAAAACAATTGCATCTCCGGCAAGGTAAGAGATTGGAAAAAAGTTTCCCTCCGACCCCCCCACCCCCCACATAAAACAAACCAGAAAACATTAACACATACTTTTAAAACACTAAAAATAAAAAAAAGACAGACTGTTGGCGAGGGTGCCATCGTGCGGCGCCCCCTGGTGGTAAGATAACCACTGTTCTCCAACCTAAGCAACTTTTCTCTTTGTCTAGTGTGTGGATGTGATTTTTTTTTGCCAAGGTTTCGTTGTCAGGGACTCCTGGTGGCGTTCGGAATGGAAATGAACACTTCTGCCCATTGACTCGTGCATTGATATGTGTTCCTGGGTTAATATACCATAAATGCACTCATCCTGATGGTGATCAGAAAAGCACCAAACTGGTAAGATGTATTTGTAAGCTTTCACCTTCTTCCATTCATGTTATTCATTCACTCACCCATAGAATAAAGGTGATACCGGTGAGGCCAAAATGTTGGCCATTCCTAATTCTGCATGATCTGGGCAACCTGCGATGACTTTTCAGATCCACACACATTTGTTTATCATCTATATCAGTGGTTCCCAACCTTTTTTTGGCCATGCCCCACCTAATCACCTCTAAAATCCTGATCCCCCCCCCCATGTGGTGATATATAATTCTTATCATTTAAAAAGTGAACTTCTAAATCCAATTCAATAAATAAGGTTCTCCCATGACCTCGCACGCTTCGTGCGACGTGCATGAAGAGCGATGGCGTGGTGATTATGTAATAACTACACAATAAAGACCTTTTTTACCCCAAAAAAATTATTTACTCCAAATAACATCTGAAACATAAACTACATATGTTTACCTAATGGAAAATCCCCAAAAAAAACCCAGACCTCCTCAGTCGCGCTCAATTGCCCCCCTTAAAAATCAAATTGCCCCCCTGTGGGGCGTACGCCCCACGTTGGGAACCACTGATCTATATGCTACACGATGCTCTAGATTTCCCTGCCAAAAGGACAGAAGTTTATTGCAGTTTGGTGGGTTTTTTGCATAACTGATATTAGGTTCACATATATTGAATTAACCTGGGCGGCACAATGGTGTAGATCAGCGTTTCTTAACCGAAGTTCCCCGGAACGCTGGGCTTCTGCGAGAGGTCGCCAGGGGTTCCGAGAGAAATAGTGATAAATAGACTCATCATATGTAAATCATATGGCATTTTTGAGTCAATTTTATGTTTAATTACATATTCATAATTTTATTATACACGTATGGCATATTTAGCGACGTCTAGCATATTTAGCAATGTCTATACGGTGCCAGTGTGAAACGGCCTTTAGTGGTCTGGACAGGAGCTGTACGTGACGGATTTGTGTTTCATCAAGTGATTCACTCGAGTACAGACGCATGCACGGTCTCCATCAGTCCTATCTGTGCTTCCTTATGTTTTATTTTTTGTGTTTACAGCTATGGTTTAATTTTTTTTTGTGTGAATGGAAACCTTCTGACGAGGGCTCTTGGAACAAGCAGTTTGATTTCAGTTAATTTTTTTGCACTGTCAATAAACTTAAGAAAAACGTGTTACTTTTTGCTTAAACCAGTTATCAGAAAAATATATTATGCTTGCCTTATGAACTTTTGAGTTTATAAAAGAGAAAGATTGTAATGAGTCGACTCGAACACACATTAAGATACAACACATATTTATTAAATCACTTACAGCATGGATCTGCATACATTGCAGCTCCGAGCTGCTATGGCTACTAACTAGAATAAGCAGGTACTTGATATCATAAAAGTACATACTAGGCGGAACTAACAAGCACTATAATTGGCTAGTATGAAATAGCCAATCTACAGAGATTAATAAAGATATATAATCATTTTTATGTAGGGGTTCCCTGAGACATGAAAATTATTTCAATAGACAATAGGTGTAGGCCATTCGACCCTTCGAGCCAGCACAGTGGCGTGCACAAACGGAAGATCAAATAGAACAAGTTGTCCCAACAGCTTTAGGCTGTGCACGCCACACGAAAGAAGAAGAAGCAGAAGCACTCCCTCAATAGCAAGAATTAGGGGACCAAAACTGCACACAATTCTCCAGGCGTGGTCTCACTAGGGCCCTGTACAACTGCTCCTATACTAAACTTGTTATAGAGGCCAACATGCCATTCGCCTGCATGCGTCTTCTGTACCTGCACGCTTACTTTCATTGACTGATGAACAAGGACCCCCAGACCCCATTGTACTTCCCCCTTTCCCAACTTGACACCATTTAGATAGTAATCTGCCTTCCTGTTTTTGCTACCAAAGTGGATAACCTCACATTTATCCACATCATTTCTGCAAGGGTAAAAAGGTTGAGAAACGCTGGTGTAACTGGTAAAGCTGCTGCCTCATAGTGCCAGAGAGCCAGGCTCGATCCTGACCTCAAAGTGCTGCCATGTGGAGTTTACACATTCTCCCCGCGACCATGTGGATCCGACTTCCTCCAACATCCCAAATCGTGTGGGTTTGTTTGTTAATTGGCCTTTGTAAATTGCCCCGAGTGTGTAGAGAGTTGACGACAAAGTGTGGGGACAACACAGAACTAAATGCTTGTCGGTCGGTGGGACTGGGAACCCGCCCGAAGGCTTGGCGGTCAGCACAACCGGGAGGGAGCTGGAGATGTCTTGCTCCAGGAGGGGGCTGTTAGCGGGATGGGCTGGGGTAATGCCTCCAGCGCCTTCAAGGAAGGCTGCAGGAGCCGACCCTGGGGCGAGGAGAAGAGGGACGTCAGCCGGCGGAAACTGCTCCAGCAATCAAACACGTGGACTTTCGTCTTTGAATAATGGCGTAAAAAATGGTGGCACCTGCATGTATAAAGGATTTCATTGTGCAGGTGCTTATGTGACAAATAAAGCTCTATTGTTCTGTTGATCTGAACTAGTGCGAATGGGTGATCGATGGTGGTGGAGGGGCGAAGCAAAGAAGGGAGGGGAATGAGGGAGAAAGAACAAGAAAACAGGCCTCACTCCCCACCAACATCCACAGGACTTTCTACAGGGGTACGGTGGAGTCTGTACTCACGTACTGCATAAATACGTGGTACTCCATCTGCAACTGCTCGAACAGGAAGGCTCTGCAGAGGGAAGTGAGGGGAGCAGAGAGGATCATTGGCGTCTCCCTACCCTCGGTACAAGAACTGTTCCAGAGCCGCTGTCTGAAAAAAGCTCAGAGAATTGCTAAGGACAAACTGCACCCCCTCCACATACACCTGGATCTCCTGCCATCAGGCA
Organism: Leucoraja erinaceus; assembly: GCF_028641065.1. Taxonomy (NCBI): domain Eukaryota; kingdom Metazoa; phylum Chordata; class Chondrichthyes; order Rajiformes; family Rajidae; genus Leucoraja; species Leucoraja erinaceus. The sequence continues at coordinate 16,888,000 of NC_073379.1, read as the reverse complement.
AGAGATATCGAAGCATCAAAGCCCGGACTACAAGACTGCTAAACAGCTTCCTACCACAGGCTGTGAGGCTGCTAAACAGTCACTGTACTCACAGTCACTTGATTCTGCGGCTGGCACGGACACTTTAATAACTGGCACTGGCCACTTTAATAACTGGCACTGGCCACTCAAATCAGCTGCCTCGGACATTTTTATGACTGGTTTATTGTATTTTAACATTGTGTTTTACCTGCTTTTAACTATTTATTTATACTGTTCCATCAGGGACTGGATTGCTTTGAGTGTTATTATGTGTGAAACGTTTTAAATTTCATGTGCAATGCTCTGCTATTCCCTGGGAAACGTCTTTTCATTTTGCACTCTACAACTGTTGCTTGCAAGATGACAATAAAGGTTGATTGAAAAGAGGGGAGAGCGACAAGGTTATGGTAGGAATGGGAGAAGTTGGGATAGATTAGACAATGTGTTTTTGTCCAATCTCTAACTAGTGGCTCCCTCTTTATGGAACCAAACACATGGATGTTTATGGGGCAAACGCTGGCAGCTGGGACTCCTGTAAATGGGACATTTTAGTTAGTGTGGGCCAAAGGGCCTGTATGACTCAATGTCTCTAATCCATTATCCCTCTTTAGTCCCCTGCCTCTCTCCATCTCTAATTTCCCTCTCTACCCTCTCAACCTCTCTCTACTCTTTAACTCTCTACATCCCACCCCACTTCCTCTCTGCACTCCGACCCCCTCTGTCTACCGCTGTACCGAGCTTCTCTCACTACTTCACACTCTCTTTCTCCACAAACTTACTCCTCCCACCTCCTTCATTGAGACAAAACATTTTTTCATTGTTCGCTCTTGGTGTTGGTATTCCAAGGACTAAAGCCGCAATTAACTCATTACTTAATAAGCACACAATTAGCCATTGCTATTTGTTTTAGTAACTTGCCTGTACTAATTGCAATGTTATAATGCAAATAATTAACATGTCAGGGCTGCACAGCTGGTAGAGCCAGTGCCTCACAATGCCAGAGATCTTGGTTCGATCCTAACCTGGGGTGCAGTCTGTGTGGCGTTTGCACGTTCACCCTGTGACCACGTGGATTTCCTCCGGTTTCCTCAAAGGCATGCAAGTTTGTTGGCATTTGCAAATTGTCTCAAGTGTGTAGAGAACGGATGTAAAAGTGGGATGAGAAAGAACTAGTGTGAACAGGTGATTGATGGTTAGCGTGGACTCAGTGGGCCAAAGGCCCGTTCCTGTGCAGCATCCCTAAACTAAAGGGATCCAATGAAACACTATTTTGTTCACCAGTTTAGGGTCAGGTCGGTGGGAGCTCCCCCCGCCACGGGTACCATGTAATCCCGTGCTACCTGCTCCATGGTCGGATAGTCGGCGACTAAACCGTCTCCCCCACCTGGTTTGCCAGGTGAGGAGGGGGCTGTGGACCCCCAGCAGCACCAAAAACAAGACCTGTCAAAGGGCGGATGAGCCTCTAGTGAGCCATCCACACTTCAGTAGAAGTTGCGATCACTGTCGTACATAACATTGTAAGGAATGATGATAAAGCACAAACACCAACATCCTATACTTGCAGCGGCAGACGCCCACAGGAACTGGAGGACAGAGATGTGTGGTGCGTCCGTCACCATTCCCGTTGGAAACCAGCACCACTACATCGCTAATGTTTTCAACGATGATGAATGAATGAATGAATGAATGAAGCTCACAAACGCATTGTTTATCTACTTTGCATTCTTATCTATCATATCTTTAATACCTTAGTTTTTCATTTAATTTCAAAAATTGGTATTTGATTTCCAGCCAGTTCTTGTGCATTTTCCACGGGATAATGAAGTCTAATATACATTGGCCTCAAAAGGAATGGAATGGAATACTTTATTGTAACATGTGACAAGGCACTGTGAAATACTTTGCTTGTACACCCAAGATATGCAAATAGCCGCCGCATAAAGGGCGTAACAGAAACATAGAACATACGTGCAGGAGTAGGCCATTCGGCCCTACGAGCCAGCACAGCCATTCAGTATGATCATATCTGATCACCCAAAATCAGTACCCCGTTCCTGATTTTTCCCCATATCCCTTGATTCCGTTAGCCTTAACAGCTATACCTAACTTACAACTTAACTTAATAACTTACAACATTACAGAGAATCCCACGCCAGGCCCACAAAGGAGCACCTGCCATCTTGGAGGACTAATTTAAGGACCATCGGTGCCCATTTTAATCTAGACCATTTTTCAGGTCATTTGAACATTGAATTTGATAGTTGAATGGAAAGATACAGCATGGAAACATATCCTTTGGTCCGCCAAGTTCACCCAGTATCCAATGAGTTTGGAAGCAATTCACAGCCTCCGGAGATGATAGAAACAAAATTGATCAATACCTTCAAAATTGAATTTTTTAGGCACCTGAGAGGGAATGGTTTCCATGACAATGAGGAACAATTCGGGGAATGGAACTGATAGGGTTGCTTTACAAGGAGCTTTCATGGATCTGATGCCTTTGTGTGAGATGCAACATTTTAAGAAGACAAAACAAGAACTGGACCTTTGCAGTGCATGGTAGGGCCTCTGTGGAATGCTTGTAGATGAGAGGGATCTTGAGTACAGGTAGAGAGTTCCCAAAAAGTGGCGTCACAGGAATATAATGTGGTCAACAAGGCTTTTGATACATAGTCAGGGAATTGAGAATAGAGGTTGGGATGTTATGTGACAGTTGTACACGACACTGGCAAGGTCACACTTGCATTCAGTTTTGCTTGCCCTGCTATTGAAAAAATGCCATTGATCTGGAAAAGGTACAGAGAAGATTTACAAGATTTTGCCATGACTTGAGGGCCTTACCTGTAAGGAGAGGATGAGCAGGTTAGGGCTTTATTCCTTGGAACACAGGAAGCTGAGGGGTAGGGTTGCCAACGGTCCAGTATTAGCCAGGACATCCCGTATATCGGGCTAAATTGGTTTATCCCATACGGGACTGCCCTTGTCCCGTATTTGACAGCTACTACTCGGGTGGAGAGGACTGTCGGGTCGGAGCGCCGCGTCCGACCCCTGCCTCACCCGTCCCGACGTAGTGCAGCCCATGAAGTGCAACAGCAGCAGTGCCTTGCCCCGTGGCCCTGTCGGTCGGCAGCCCAGCCAGCTGTCCGACCTTCGCTTACCGTCGACACCACCACCCCTCCTTCCCACGGCCGATCATCGGTTCATGAGTTGGATGGGGTGCCTGACTTTGCGCATGATGTCGTGCGGCCCGGGCCAAAACTCCACAGCTGGCCCGCCGGCTGGGCTTTGTGTGCAGTCCAGCACCCGGGCCAACTCATCATTCACCCAGCCACGGCCGAGTCGGTCAACGAATTACAGTCGTGAAATTGTCCCCTATTTTGACCTTTTGTCCCTTATTTGGGGGTGAGAAAGTTGGCAACCCTACTGAGGGGTGATCTTATGGACGTATAAAATCAGAGGGGAACGGACCAGGTAAATGAACAGAATCTTTTTCCAAAGGTAGGGGCATCGAGAATGAGAGGGAATAGGTTTAAGATGAGAAGGGAACGATTTAAAAGGAATCTGAGCAGCAACTTTTTCACACAGAGGGTAGTGGGCATATGGAATGAGGAAATAGTTGAGGCAGGTCCAATTAGAACATTTAAAAGACTTTTGGACAGGTACATGGTTAGGAGAGCTTTCAAGATATGGGCCAAACGCAGGTAAATGGGACGTTTAGATGGGACATATTGGTTGGCATGGTTGAGTTGGTCTGAGGGCTTGTTCGTGCTGTATGACTATAATTGCTCACAGTAAACCGTGTGTTTTTCAGTTTTAGCGATACAGCGCGAAAACGGGTCCTTCGACCCACGGAGTCTGCACCAACCAGCGATCCCCGCACATTAACACTATGGACAATTTACTCTTACACCAAGCCAATCAAACTACAAACCTGTCGGTGTTTGGAGTGTGTGCGGAAACTGAAGATCTCGGAGAAAACCCACGTGGTCACGGGGAGTACGTACAAACTCCGCACAGACAGCACCCGAAATCGGGATCGAAGCAGGGTCTCTGGCGCTGCAAGCACTGTAAGGCATGTAATTGATATGTGACAGGGACGATTTGCAGTCGAGGACTGAGCATATTGCATGACCATGCAACAGAAACGGCTTAATGGGTAAATGGAAATATTTTGTGCTTTCGTCCTTTGGGCAATTTCATGCAGAATAACAACATGAAGCTTTACTGGGACATTGTGATCAAACCTGTCAAGAAGATTACAGTCAAAGGCACAGCAAGCCAACACATTTCACACTATGCAATGTCTGGGAGACTCAGAGTGGATTTAATGCTTTGTATTTAATTACACACACGGGGTTCGAACTCTTGGAAGAGGAATTGCACTTTGTCGCTGGGTTAACCAAATCTCCTTCCCCATAAAAAAGCTCAAAGAACACCAAGCATGTCATTTGTCGACATGTTATTCCGTTATTGCTAATATACAGAGAGTCTATCTAGGACCAGAGGTCATAGCATCAGAATTAAAGGATGTTCCTTTAGGAAGGAGATGAGAAGGAATTTCTTTGGACAGAGGGTGGTGAATCTGTGGAATTCTTTGCCACAGAAGGCTGTGGGCTGAAGAATGGTTAGAAACATAGAAAATAGGTGCAAGAGGATCCCATTCGGCCCTTCGAGCCAGCACCGCCATTCATTGTGATCATGGCTGATCATCCCCAATCAATAACCCGTGCCTGCCTTCTCCCCATATCCCTTGATTCCACTAGCTCCTAGAGCTCTTTTTCTAACTCTCTATTAAATCCATCCGGTGATTTGGCCTCCACTGCCCTCTGTGGCAGGGAATTCCACAAGTTCACAACTGTCTGGGTGAAAACGTTTTTTCTCACCTCAGTCTTAAATGGCCTCCCCTTAATTCTAAGACTGTGGCCCCTGGTTCTGGTTTTGCCCAACATAGGGGCATTTTTTCCTGTATCTAGCTTGTCCAGTCCTTTTATAATTTTAAATGTTTCTATAAGATCGATATGTTTCTATAAGATCCATATGTTTCCATAAGATCCATATGTTTCTATAAGATTCTATAAGGTTGATGGAATTTAATGTGAGTTGTCTTTTTAATACAGCCAAATGTGAGTTGTTGTCTTTTTGGAAGTCTAACAAGGCCAGGACCTACGCAGTGAATGGTAGGGCTCTGGAGAGTGTTGTGGAGCAGAGGGATCTAGGAGTGTAGGTACATAGTTCCTTGAAAGTGGTGTCACAGGTCGATAGGGTGGTCAAAAAGGCTTTTGGCACAGTGGCCTTCATCAGTATTGAGTATAGAGGTTGGGAGGTCATGTTGCAGTTGTATAAGGTGTTGGTACAGCCGCATTTGGAGTATTGTGTTCAGTTTAGGTCACCATATTATAGGAAAAATATTGTCAAACTGGAAAGGGTGCATGCAAATTAGGGTGTTGCAAAGACTTGAGGGTTTGAGCTATGTTGCTCACCGTGGGTAAGTTGAGCCAAAGGGCCTGTTTCTACGCTGTATCACTCCATGACCTATATCACCTAACCTTGATTCAGTGGCAGGATGATAGGAATTTTGATCCTTCTCACCTTAGATCTACCCGGTCCCTAATTCTCTTTTATGTCAGTATTCCCCCTTGCTCCCAACCTTTATCCCTCCTCCTATCCTCCCTCCACCATTTTACCCTTCCATTATTGCATACACAACACCCGCTTCCACCACCGCCAATTCACCATCTATCGTATCAGTTGAGCCCACAGTTGTGTAACGGCAATCCCACTTTAGAAGAGAGCGCACATTCAAGTTAAATATCTACTTGTGTTAAGTTCCATTTCCAGAGCACCAGGACCCTCACAAATAGCCCCCAGTCGAGGCATAGAATGATACAGCCATACAACACGGAAACAGGTCCTTTGAACCCAACTTGTCTCTACTGATTAAGCTACCTTAACAAGCTAGCCCCAAGCAGTCTGTACTTGGACCATATCCCTTGAAAAATGTAGGAAGGAACTGCAGATGCTGGTTTACTTTGAATGTAGACACAAAAAAGCTGGAGAAAAGGAATGGGTGACATTTCTGGTCGACACCCTTCTTCAGACTCTGAAGGGTCTCGACCCGAAGCATCACCCATTCCTTCTATCCAGAGATGCTGCCTGTCCCGCTGAGTTACTCCAGCATTGTGTGTCTATCTTCCCTTGCAACGTTCCTTGTCAATGTACGTGTCCAAATGTTTTTTTTATGCCATAATTTAACTATCGTTCCATCACCTCCTGTGTCAGCTCATTCCATGTACCTATCACCCTCTATGTAAAATATTTCCCACTCGGATTTATTTTAATCTCACCTTAAACTATTGGCCTCTGATTTTTTTTTAATTTCCTTACCCTGGGAATAAGACAGAGACCGTTCACCTTTCCATTCCCTTATGATTTTATAAAGCTCTGTAGAGTCAAATTCAGCCATCCATATTCCAGGGGAAAGGGTCCTATCTCATCCAGCCTCTCCTGATAACTCAACACCCCCCCCCCCCCCCCCCCCCCCCCCCCACCTCCCCAGCCATTTACAACTCACAGAATCCAATTAACCTACAAACCTGTACGTCTTTGAATCATGGGAGGAAACCGGAGATCTCGGAAAAAACTCCATGGTAGGTCACAGGGAGAATGTACAAACTCCATAAAGACAGCACCCATAGTCAGGATCGATCCCGGGTCTCCGCCGCTGTGAGGCAGTGACTCTACCGCATCTGCAACTGTGCCTCCCAACTGTGCCTCTTCTTGGGCACCTCTTCAAAAACCTCAATCAAATTGATGACACGTGGTTTCCCACACGCACATATCAAGTGGGGGGTTTCTTCCAAAGAATTTATCTCGTTCTCACAAACTGGTTCTTTTTCCCAAGGGCTGCTTAAGACGTGTCGTCAATAATATAGAAACTTACAAAATTCTTAAGGGGTTGGACAGGCTAGATGCAGGAAGATTGTTCCCGATGTTAGGGAAGTCCAGGACAAGGGGTCACAGCTTAAGGATAAGGGGGAAATCCTTTAAAACCGAGATGAGAAGAACTTTTTTCACACAGAGAGTGGTGAATCTCTGGAACTCTCTGCCACAGAGGGTAGTTGAGGCCAGTTCATTGGCTATATTTAAGAGGAAGTTAATGTGGCCCTTGTGGCTAAGGGGATCAGGGGGTATGGAGAGAAGGCAGGTACGGGATACTGAGTTGGATGATCAGCCATGATCATATTGAATGGCGGTGCAGGCTCGAAGGGCCAAATGGCCTACTCCTGCACCTAATTTCTATGTTTCTATAAGGAAGAGTTTCATCAGTTTTTACCATGACTGGTGCTCATAAGGTCATAAGAACATGTGATAGGAACAGAATTAGGCCATTCGACCCATCAAGTCTACTCCGCCATTCAATCATGGCTGATCTAACTCTCCTACTCAACCCCATTCTCCTGCCTTCTCCCCGTAACCCCTGACACCAGTACTAATCAAGAAACTATCTATATCTGCCTTAAAAAATATCCATTGACTTGGCCTCCACAGCCTTCTGTGGCTATGAATTCCACAGATTCACCACCCGCTCACTAAAGAAATTCTTCCTCATCTCCTTCCTAAAGGAACGTCCTTTTATTCTAAGGCTTTGACGTCTGGTCCTAGACTCTCCCACTAGTGGAAACATCCTCTCCACATCCACTCTATTCAAGCCTTTCACTATTCGGTTAAGTTTCATTTTGAAGTCTCCCCTCATTCTTCTAAACTTCAGTGAGTACAGGCCCAGTGCAGACAACCGTTCATCCCATGTTAACCCACTCATTCCTGGGATCATTCTAGTGTGGCTGAGGGGCTTCAGTAAAGTAGGAAGGATCATTTAGAAGTCTTCTGAAAGCTTCTAAACTTAAAGTTAACTGAAATTAATTGCTCATCTTACACGCTAAATGTTAAAAGATTTTTCTGCTGCGATTTTGTGACTATGGAATCGTTCTTCTAACAATTCAGCTTCCCTCCCTGACATGTTGGTGGTGCTGTTGTCTTGTGATAAGCCAACTGCACGTTATTTACAGGTGAATCTGCAAATGGGGAACACAGTATCTTATGATTAAAAAGACTAATAATCCTCAAAAGAAACAAAATACTGGAGGAAATCAAGGGGTCAGGCAGCTTCTATGAAGGGAATAGACAGATGACGTTTCAGGTCGGGTCCCTTCTTGTCACTATACATGTACAGTGAAATTGAAAGCTGAGTACGAGCAGCTTTCAATTTCACTGTACATGTATAGTGACAATAAATGGCATATCTATATCTATTCTTCAATCTGAAGAACCACAACATCATCCCTCCTTTCCCTCCACAAGTGCTGCCTGACCCTCTGTATCGCTGCCCACTTTGTTTTTTACTCACGATTTCAGCATCTGCAGTTTCTTGTGTCTTCCACTAAATAATGCATTGTGTTTCAGTACAGGGGCGGCACGGTGGTGCAGCGGTAGAGTTGCTGCCTTACAGCGTATTCAGTGCCAGAGACACGGGTTCGATCCTGACTACGGGTGCTGTCTGTACAGAATATCGTGACTGTGTAGGTTTTTTCCCAGATCTTCGGTTTCCTCCCACACTCCAAAGACCTACAGATTTGTAGGTTAATTGGCGTTGGTATAAGTGTAAATTGTCCCTATAGTGTAGGATAGTGTTAATGTGCGCGACCTCGGTGGGCTGAAGGGCCTGTTTCCATGCTGTATCTCTGAACTAAAAACTCACCTAAACATTGTGCAGAAAAGTGAAGCTGAAGTAAACGATAAGGGGCAACACAGTGGTGCAGCTGGTAGAGCTGCTGCCTCACAGCGCCAGAGACCCGAGTTAGATCCTGCCCGTGGGTGCTGGTCTGTGTGAAGTTTGCACGTTCTCCCTGTTACCGCATGGGGTGCTCCGGTTACCTCCCACATCCCAAGGATGTTCGTGTTTGTAGATTAATTGGCATCTGTAAAGTTGCACCCAGTGCGTAAGGAGTGGATGAGAAAGTGGGATGATATAAAACTGGTGTGAATGCTGTATGTTTCAATCTTTCGCTAACTAACAATGATGCTGAATGGCAGAGAAGGCACAAGGGATAAAATCAAATACTCCTGCTTCATCTATTACACTCCAATATTCATATGTGTGGCCCAGGGGGTAAAGCTGCTGTCTCTCAGCTCCAAAGATCGAGGTTCGATCCTGACCTGTGGAACTTTCGTCTGCATGGAGTTTGAACGTTCTCCCTGTGGGTGGCACAGTGGCTCAGTGGTAGAGTTTCTGCTTCACAGCACCGGAGAAACGTGTTCGACCCCGACTGCGGGCAGCCGTCTGTCTCCGGGTGATCCGGTTTCCTCCCACATCAAAGTCAAAAGTCAAAGTAGCCTTCATTGTCATTCCAACGACATGCAGGTGTGCAGGCTAATTGGCTTCTGTAAATTGTCCCTCCCTCGTGTCTAGGGTACGAAACTGGGATGACATAGAACTAGTATACGGGTGATTGCTGGTTGGCGCAGACTCGGTGGGCCAAAGAACCTGGTTCCACTCTGTATCTCCAAACTAAACTAAATCATGTGGGTTTCTTCTGCGTGGTCCAGTTTCCTCCGAGATCCCTTTTTGTACGTTAACTGGCCACTGTAAATCGCTGCTCAAGTGCAGGGAAACGGTGAAAACTGGGTTCCGTGCTAGCTCAGTTTCACTGCTATGTGACTATGCTCTGTGACTATGCTATGACTATGCTATGTCTATGCTATGTGACTATGCTATGTGTCTCTATATGCTATGTGACTCTATGCTGTGTGACTATATGCTGATACGTCCCACATCAGTGGTATCGTCAGCGAACTTGATGATGGAGTTTGCACTATGACTGGCTACGCAGTCATGAGCATAGAGTGAGTACAGCAGGGGGCTGAGCACAAAGCCTTGAGGTGATCCCGTGCTGATTGTTATCGAGGCTGACACATTTCCATCAGTATGAACTGACTGTGGTCTGTTAATGAGGAAGTCGAGGATCCAATTGCAGAGGGATGCGCAGAGATCCAGTTCTGCGAGTTTGTTAACCAGCTTGGAGGGGATGATTGTATTAGATGCCGCGCTGTAATCAATGAATAACAGCTTGACATATGAGTTTTTGTGGTCCAAGTGGTCCAGAGCGGAGTGGAGGGCCAGCGACATCGAATCCACCGTTGATCTGTTGTGGCGGTCCAGCACCGCCATTCAATATGATCATTGTTGATCATCTAAAATCAGTACCCCATTTTGTGCTTTTTCTCCATATCCCTTGATTCCTTTACCCCTAAGAGCTAAATCTAACTCTCTCTTGAAAACATCCAGTGAATTGGCCTCCACTCTCTTCTGTGGCAGATTCCACAGATTCACAACTCTCTGTGTGAAAATGTTTTTCCTCATTTCAGTCCAAAATGGCCTACCCCTTATTCTTAAACTGTGACCCCCTGGTTCTGGACTCCCCCAACATCAGGAACATTTTACCTGCATCTAGCCTGTCCAATCCTTTAAGAATTTTATATGTTTCTATAAGATCTCCTCTCATTCTTCTAAATTCCAGTGAATACAAGCCCAGTCAACCCATTCTTTCATCATATGTCAGTCCCGCCATCCCGGGAATTAACCTGGTGAATTTATGCTGCACCCCCTCAATAGCAATAATGTCCTTCCTCAAATGAGGAGACCAAAATTGCATACAATACTCCAGGTGTGGTCTCACCAGGGCCCCGTACAACTGCAGTGGGACCTCCTTGCTCCTAAACTCAAAGCCTCTCACAAGGAAGGGCAACATGCCATTAGCTTTCTTCACTGCCTGCCGTACCTGCATGCTTACTTTCAGTGACTAATGTACAAGCACACCCAGGCCTCGTTGCACCTCCCATTTTCTTAATCTGACACTATCCAGATTACAATCTGTGCCTTCCTGTTCTTGCCACCAAAGTGGATAACCTCACATTTATCCATGTTTGCCATGTATTTGCCCACTCACACAACCTATCCGTCACCCTGCAGCCTCATAGCATCCTCCTTGCAGCTCACACTACCACCCAGCTTTGGGTCATCCACAAACTCGGAGATGTTACATTTAATTCCCTCGTCTAATTCATTAATATATATTGTAAATAACTGGGGTCCCAGAACTGAGCCTTGCGGCATCCCATTAGTCACTGCCTGCCATTCTGAAAAGGACCCGTAATTCCTACTCTTTGCTTCCTGTCTGCCAGCCAGTTCTCTATCCATGTCAATACCCTACCCCCAATACCATGTGCTATAATTTTGCACACTAATCTCAGGTGTGGGACCTTGTCAAAGGCTTTTTGAAAGTCCAGATACACCACATCCACTAGCTCTCCCTTATCCATTCTGCTTGTTACATCCTCAAAGTTCCAAAAGATTAGTCAAACATGATTTCCCTTCATAAATCCATGCGGACTTTGACCGATCCATTCACTGCTTTCCAAATGCGCTGCTAGATCTTTAATAACCAACTCCAGCATCTTCCCCACAACCAATGTAAGGTTGGTCTATAATTCCCCATTTTCTCCCGCCCTCCTTTCTTAAAACATTGGCTACCCTCCAGACCACAGAAACGGATCCAGAGTCTATGGAATAATTTCTAGGGCCACCTCCTTGAGTACTCTGGGATGCAGTCCATCAGGCCCTGGGGATTTATCTGCCCTCAGTCCCAAATGTTTATCTAACACCATTCGAATTCCTGACGAGACACAAAATGCTGGAGTAAATCAGCGGGACAGGCAGCATCTCTGGAGAGAAAGAATCGGTGACGTTTCGGGTCAAGACCCTCAATCTGTTGAATGGTCTCGACCCGAATCATCACCCACTCCTTCTCTCCAGAGATGCCGCCTGTCCCGCTGGGTTACTCCAACATTTTGTGTCTATATGCGATGTAAACCAACATCTGTAGTTCCTTCCTACTGTACATATTTCAAGGGGTATGGGCCAAGTACAAATTGCTTGGGGCGAGCTAACAATAAGTAGGTATGATCTGGTATATGCCGTATGATTCTGTGAATCCGTATGCTCTTAATTCACACTATTCACTTTATTTCCTTAATTTAAGAGCTGAGAGAAAAAAAGTGTTTTGCCCTTGTGACTATAAATGTGGATTTGTGCAAAGATGCAGCTGTTTTCACCAGTTGTATACCACTAAATTAAAGAATCCTGGCACATTAGGTGTTGAATTTTACACTTGCCTGAGCATAAAAACTATTTTATAGTCTTTAGGATTTCATTTGTAACTTGTCAGCTTTCGATATATGCAGTGTTCCTTACTCACTCACTCACTCTCCCTCCCTCTCCCCCCCTGCCCCCCTCTCTCTCCATCTCCCTCTGTCATCTCCCCCTCTTTCTGTCTATCTCTTTATCTCCATCCCCTCTCTCTCTCTCTCTCTCTCTCTCTCTCCCTTCCCCTCCCCCTCTCCCTCTCCCTCTCACCCTATCTCTCCCTCCCTCTGTCCTTAACTCTCCCCCTCTTTCTCCATCTATCTATCTCTTCCTCTTTGTCCCTCTCTCTCTCCCTCCCCCTCTCTCTCCCTCGCTCTCTCTTCCCCTCTCTCCTTCTCTCTCTCTCCCTCCCTCTATATCCCTCACTCCCTCTTTTTTTCTTCTTCTTTTTATTGCATACAGAGCTCTTCGAGCTTTCTCTTTTAGTGCATTCACTGCCATATTGAAGTTCCCTGATGCTGAAACAGTTAGACCAAGGTACGTATAGCTCATAGTGTGTTCGATAACAGTACCATTGAGAGTAAATTTGTATTTATCTTCCTGACATCTGGGTCTCTCTCTCTCTCTCTCCCTCCCTCCCACTTTCTCTCTCTCTCTCTGATTGCCACTGACCTTCGAACTGGCTCACTTTGTCATGTTGGTAGGATTTGGTTACAGCAATTAGTAGCAAATGGGAAATGTAAACTCACGACAGAACCCTGTTTTAGTGATAGCGTAAATGTATCATTGCAATGAGCTGTAACCCCTGACATCTTTAAAGGACAGAAAAAGGTTAATTAAAATTTATCGCTAAATTAAGCCACATGGTGTAAATCATCTGTAGGCCTAACGACACCGCGAGTGTTGGAACCGGTCTATTTATATTTTAATTTTTCTTTACTGAACGTCAACCTGCGTTTAAACTCAAAATAAGATCCAACAGTGTTAAGATTCTATGCAAAGAGACTCGCGCATGATAATCTGCAGCAGAGTGTGAAATTGCAATTAATCCGGGACAAAGGCATTGTCAGAGCGTGTAGCCGTGAGTAGCTGACCTGTGGGTATTAAAGCATGAGAAGAATAGATTGGGTAGATGCACAGAGTCTCTTGCCCAGAGTTGCTGAATCGAGGACCAGAGGACATATGTTTACAGAGTGATACAGCATGGAAACTGGCCCTTCGTTACCAAGTTACGGCAACTTATTTAAGGATAAAGAAACATAGAAACATAGAAAATAGGTGCAGGAGTAGGCCATTCGGCCCTTCGAGCCAGCACTGCCATTCATTGCGATCATGGCTGATCGTCCCCTATCAATAACCCATCCCTTGACTCCACTAGCCCCTAGAGCTCTATCTAACTCTCTCATAAATTCATCCAGTAATTTGGCCTCCACTGCCCTCTGTGGCAGGGAATTCCAAAAATTCACAACTCTCTGGGTGAAAAGGTTTTTTCTCACCTCAGTCTTAAATGACCTCCCCTTTATTCTAAGACTATGGCCCCTGGTTCGGCTCTCGCCCAACATTGGGAACATTTTTCCTGCATCTAGCTTGTCCAGTCCTTTTATAATTTTATATGGTTCTATAAGATTCCCCCTCATCCTTCTAAACTCCAGCGAATACAAGCCTAGTCTTTTCAATCTTTCCTCATATGACAATCCCGCCATCCCAGGGATCAATCTTGTGAACCTACGCTGCACTGCCTCAATCACAAGGATGTCCTTCCTCAAATTAGGAGACCAAAACTGTACACAATACTCCAGATGTGGTCTCACCAGAGCCCTATACAATTGCAGAGAGACATACAGCCATTGCGTCACACAGCATGGAAACATGTCCTACATACCTTAATTGGTTGCCGTCACTTGCCCTGAGAGTGTGGGTGAGTGATAGGATCTTGGAGGAACGACGGGAATGTGGGAAGGATGAACTGTGAATTGTGTGGGATTAATATGACAGGTTGCTTGGTGGTCGTTGTGGATTTGATGTGCCAAAGGGCTTTTTTTTCCGTGCTTCCTGAATCTAAAGTCCTTTCTTGATGATGCTGGTAGAATTGAAGGATTGACTGAGTGGGATCGTCTTATCACATTGTTAAAATTTATTCCAGTTTCCAGCCCTACATAGAACAGTGCAGTCCAGGAACAAGTCTTTTGTGTTCGTTTTCTAGGTCTGCACAAAACTTGGGAGTCTTTAGTTTACAACAGAAGTCTTTAATGTTTCACTCAATGCTGGCAGCAAGACTAGTCACACTGGCTGCACACACAGAATATGACTACACACACACACACACACTACATACAGGATAAACTATATACACAACATCTCCCTTTGTCCTGTGCAGCGCCACCTGCTGCACGTGAAGAGCAATGGGTCCTCCCACCTCACACAGTCCACCAAACAGCACAAAGTCCCTCACCTTGATTGACAGCGCTGAATATAATTCCAAGACCATCGAAGACAGAGAGTGCTGGAGTAGCTCAACGGGTCACGGATAGGTGACGTTTCGGGTCATCACCTTGACCCGAATCATCACAAATCCATGTTCTCAAGAGATGCCGCCTGACCCATTAAGCTACTCAAGCATTTTGTATCTTCTTTTGCACCCACTGAGTTTCTGTATTGCCTTTTTGTGTATCTGCAGTTCCTGGTTTCACTCTGATTCTAAGACCAACTCTTATCTGCTTGCGCTTAATTCATATCCTTCCATTCTCTAATGATCTAAACCTGGCGGCATGGTGGTGCAGCAGTACAGTTGCGGCCTTACAGTGCTTACAGCACCAGAGACCCAGGTTCAGACCTGGCTGAGGGGTGCTGGTCTGCACAGAGTTTGTATTTTCTTCCTGTGGCCTGCGTGGGTTTACTCCTAGAATCTTGGTTTCCTCCCGCACTCCAAAAACGCACAGGTTTGTAGGTTAATTGGCTTGGTATAAATGTAAAAATTGTCCCTAGAGTAGGATAATGTAAAGGGGCTGTCCCACTGTACGAGGTAATTCAAGAGCTCTCCCGAGTTAAAAAAAAAATCAAACTCGTGGTAAGCACGTAGAATGTACATATAGCGGGTACGTCGGAGCTCAGGACGTCTCTTAGCGGCTCGTAACGCTAACGGCAGGTACTCAGGAAACGCGGTAAGCTCTTGAAGACTAGTGAAGATGTTGAAAAATGTCCACGAGAGCCCCCAGTACCTACGAGCGGCTATTACCGTAATTCTCCGAGTTCAAATCAGGGGAAACTCGGGAGAACTCTTGAATTAGCTCATACTGTGGGACAGGCCCTTTAATATGAGGGTATCGCTGGCCAGTGCGGACTCGATGGACCGAAGGGCCTGTTTCCGCACTGTATCTCTAAACTTAGATCAGTGTCACCATTCCCTACGTTTCCATATGCCTATCTAAAAGCCTCTTAGAAAGCCACTATTATTCTGCCTCCAAGTTCGTTCACATTTATTGTCACATGCACCAATTAAGGTACAGTGATATTTGAGATACCATGCAGCCGTACAAGTGAAAAAAGAACACAATAAACAATAATAAGTTTAACATAAACATCCACCCCAGTGGAATCAACCTTCCTCACTGTGATGGAAGGCAACCACGTTCTGTCATCTTCCTCCTTTGTTCACCCATGGTGGTCAGGGCCTTGAACCTTCAGCACTGCCTCTGCCGACGACCCGATGTCCAAGCCCTCTCGTTGGGATAATGGAGACTCCGGCGTCAGGACAGAATGGAAACACTCCGTGGCATGGAGCTCCCGAGTCGGCCTCTTCTTACCGGAGACCGCGGCGCCCACACACCCCGTGGTCAGAGCACTTGCACAGCAATCCTTGGCAAAGGATCGCCATCTCCGCGATGTTAAAATCTGCGCAGTGCTTGCTCCAGGCCGGGCCTCCAGGAAAGGCCGCACCAATCGGTATTTGGTATATTAATAAAATGATTAAAGAAAGAGCAATTTGGACATTTCTAAAAAAATTGTTCCAGACTTAAAAATGTGCAATTAATTACAAATCAAATGTTGTCAGGGTTTACACTTCCTCTGCACCTCGCATTATGTTCTGTTAATGCAAATTTTACAGCAGCCCTCTCAAGCCTAATTAAGGCACATACCTCAAAAGTAATTTAAACAGCCAAAGAAACAAATCGCTTGAACTAAAGATATCTGGCACACATCCCACTTTATTTCTGGCTTGTCACAAACATTGTCTCATTGCCACCGTTTCAGTCGGTTAAAATTAGAGCCGAATTAGCAAAGAAATTCCAGCAGAGGTGCAAATCGGTGATGCTTCTCCAAGAAAGGATCATTGAGTCATAGAATCATACAGCATGGAAACAGGCTCGTCAGCCCAGATTATCCATGATACCCTTCTACATTAGTCACATTTACCTTTATCATTGTTGTGTTATGAATGCCACAGAAAATATTATGTACTCTCAAGATCACATTAAATAGAATATTATTGCTTAAATATATATTGTTATTGGACTTTGCATTTCGGAAAAGTCCCAGCTGAGAGGAAGACAGCAAAGCACTGAAAATATTGGGGGTGAAATGACTTCAGGACAGTTTGTTAAGAAAATGAAGGAAATGGTAACAGAATACATACATCTGAGTGAGTGTAATTTTATGGATGAGAAATTGTGTTCAACTAATTGATGACTTCTTTGACAAAATAGCTGGCATGTTAGATAACAAGGAAGCCAATGGATGTAGTAAATTTTGTTACCCCAATTTTATGTGCCCCATAAAAGATTACCGCATTAGATAACCTGTGGACTTGAACGTAATAGGTTAAGTCCAGGGGGTCAGATATGGGGCTTTATGTGTGGGTCAGATATTGTCAGAGGGGCTAGGAGCAAGGCCAAATGTGCACCCAGAGTCAAGGTCTGGAATAGTACTCGGTGTGCCGTCAAAGCTGGGTCCAGGGAAATGTTCAGCACAGGGAACCTAAGCAGGTAAGCAGCTATGATCAGGGTAGAATAGGGGGCCAGGTGTAAGGCTGGACTCTGGGTCAGGAATGAGAGATGGTATGCAACTGGAGTCAGGGTCAGGAGTAGTACCACGTGTGCAGTGAGACCCAGGTTGGTCAACATGGGCCAAGTGCTTGATGATAATCTGATTTCCATACATGAATGCACAAAGATCATTCATGTGCTGCACCTGTTGATCACCTGTGGAATGTAATTAGGAATGTAACTGAGCCTAACCTTATTCATAGCTAATCCAATTTAAAGCATAAATATTGCATTGAAGTGTAGGTTAAAAGACTCGCTACAGTATGCACCAGATTGCACAATTTCTCCCACACCCTCTCCATCCCCTCCTGGGCTTGGTTTCTCGCAATTACTCACTCTGAACTCTCACCCAATATTGTCAGCCCTAATTAACTCACAAACCTGTACGTGTTTGGAATGTGGGAGGAAACCAAAGATCTCAGAGAAAACCCACGCAGGTCACGGGGAGAACGTACAAACTCCATTCAGAACAGCACCCGTAGTCAGGATCGAACCCGGGTCTCTGGCTCTGCATTCGCTGTAAGGCAGCAACTCTACCGCTGTGCCACCGTGACTGCCCAGAATGCAGTGGAAACAGTCCCTTGCCCACACTGATCAACGTTCCCCATCTAAAAAGGTTCTACCAACCTGCTGGCTTTTAGTCCATATCCCTCTGAACCTACCCTATCCATGTACCTGTCTAAATGTTTCTTAAACTGTGCGATAGTACCTGCCTCACGTTGCAATTGTACCTGCCTCAAAATCTTCTAAACCTTTCCGATCCACGTTCCTGTCCAAATGTCTTTTCATGTTGTTATTGTACCTGCCTCAATCACTTCTTCTGGCAGCTTGTGCCATTTACCACCCATCCTCTGGGTCCAAATGTTGCCCCTCAGCTTCCTATTAAATCTTTACCTTCTCACCTCAAACAAAGTCGACTAGTTTAGTTTCGGGATAGCGTGGAAGCAGGCCCTTTAGCCCACTGAGACCTTGCCAACCAACGATCACCCGTACACTAGTTCTATCCTACACACTAGGGACAATTTGCAGAAGACAATTACCCCACGAACCTGCATGTCTTTGGCATGTGGGAGGAAACCGCAGCACTTGGAGAAAACCAAAGTGGTCACGGGGAAAACGTACAAATTACGTACAGACAGCACCCGTAGTCAGGATCTAACCCGGGTCTCTGGTGCTGTCAGGCAGCAACTCTACCGCTGCGCCTCTCTGCTGACACTAGGTTTGGAATCTCCAACCCTGGGAAAAAGGCTGTCCTTTCTAAACCCCTCATGATTTTATACACCATTTTCAGACAATCTTCTTCACTATGCACAACTTTGCCAATTTTTGTGTCATCGTCAAATTAATCAATCAGCCCACCAAAATTGATATCCAACATCCAAATCCTGTCAGACTAAGGGCCTGTCCCACTTACACGATTTTTTTCGGCGACTTGCCGGCACCCGTCGCGGGGTGACGCCTGTTTGGTGGTGAGTAGTCGCCCAAAGAGCTGTATCTTTTTCTGGTGGCCGCTGGATTTTCAACATGTTGAAAAATTTCGGCAACCTGCTGCGACTATGACGGGTGCCGGCAAGTCGCCGAAAAAGTCGGGTGCCCTTAACACCCCTCCACACCCCTCCACCCTCCACCCCTCCACCACTGCTTTCTGTCTTTTATGTCAATGTCAATTTTTAATCCAGTCTGCCAAGCCTTCTCGGATCCCAACACACCATGGGGGACCTTGTTGAATGCTTTCCTAAAATTAATTCCGTCTCCGACCCTCAATGACCACTTTAAAAACCTCAACCTCAAGATCCTCGGAGGTTGCATTCAAGAAGGGGCGGCACGGTGACGCAGCGGGTAGAGCTTATGCCTCACAGCGCCAGAGACCCTGGTTCAATCCTGACGACGGGTGCTGTCTGTACGCAGTCTGTACGGAGTTTGTACGGAGTTTGTACGTTCTCCCCATGACCGCGTGGGTTTTCTCCGGGTGCTTCAATTTCCTCCCACACTCCGAAGGCGTGCACATTTGTGAGTCTATTGGCTTCTGTAAATCTGTCCCTAGCGTGTAGGATAGTGTCCTTCTATGGGGTGATCGCTGGTCAGTGCAGATTCAGTGGGCCGAAGGGCCTGTTTCCAAACAGTATCTCTAAACCAAGTCTAAATTCTTGTTTAAGAAGGAACTGCTGGAAACATCGAAGGTAGCTAAAAATGCTGGAGAAACTCAGCGGGTGAGGCAGCATCTATGGAGCGAAGGAATAGGTGATGTTTCGGGTCGAGGCCCTTCTTCAGACTGATGTGGGGGTGGGGAAGAAGAAAAGAAGAGGCGGAGGCAGTGGGCTGTGGGAGAGCTGGGAAGGGAAGGGGGAAGAGGGAGAAAGTCTTGGTGAGTTTCTGCTGTGCAACTTCTAAGAAACATTTAGACAGGTACATGGACTGGACAGGTTTAGAGAGATACGGGCCAAACGCAGGGACATGGGACTAATGTAGATGGGATATGTTGGTCGGTGCGGGTAAATTGGGCCGAAGGGCCTGTTGCTACACTGTCGGACTCTATGACTCTCTATAACTATATACAGGAAGATGAATTCACCTTAACAAGACATCTCTGTTGAAACCCGAGGAAAGAAAATCAAGGAATGTCTGACCTGGTGTGACACTGGGCTATTTTTGGGCTGTAGATTTCAAATGAATGATATCCTCCAAAGTAACGGTGTTTTTGCAGCTTGCCGGAGCTTGCTGACGCAGAAATTGCAGAGGATTCTCATTTGCCACCATCCTTGTACATTTTTACGAGCCTGACAGGATGGGTTACAGTTCCACATTAATCAGCGGTGGCCTGACTTTGCCACTTCCTTTGGATTGACATGTTTGCTACTTTTTCATTTGGGAAAACTGAAGCCTTCTCCAAAACATGTTGGCGCAGTTGATGTTCTTTTTTTCCCCCCTGAGGGTCACAAGGTTCGTTCGTAGTAGAATTTATAAATTGAGCTGGGTTGCAGTTTTTCCCTTACTCTGAACAATTAAATGCTCCCAGGATCGTGTCCGCAATGCTCTATTCCTGATAACGTAGATTTGCTGCCTCACTGCGCCAGAGACCCAGGTTCGGTCTTGACTGTGGGTGCTGTGTGTACGGAATTTGTACGTTCTCCCCGTGATCGCGTGGGTTTTCTCCGGGTGCTCCGGTTTCCTCCCACACTCCAAAGACGCGTAGGTTTGTAGGTTATTTGGCTTCTGTAAATTGTCTCCAGTACGTTGGATAGAACTAGTGCATGGGTAATTGCTAGCTGATCGAGGCAGACTCGGTGGGCCAAATGGCCTGTTTCCACACTGGGTCTCTGAACCAAGCTAAACTAAAGGAGCATTACTGGAGCCGGGCATTGACACGACAGGGGGTAATTAATGGTATTACATAGATATAAATTCACTTTCATATATTTTCCATCTTCCCTTCAACCAACTTGCACCTCATCTGAATCTGTCTGAAGGCAGCACGTTTCAGTCATTACGGCAAACCTGTCAAACTAGAGTTTGATTGGAATTAACGTATGATGCTGGACATCCGGTGGCGCTGTAAGCTGGCTGCCTCTGCCTTCAGTCTGGTATCTTTTAAATTTTTTTTATGTTTAAAGTATGTTTTTTTTGTTGTTGTTGTTTTATGTGGGGGGAAGAAGGTACGGTAAGGGGGAAACCGTCCCTCAGTCGCTTCCTGGAGTGGATGCGACTATTATTCGAGTTACATCCTCACCCCCCCCCCCGCGGCCTACCTACTGGATTGGCGCGGCCTTTCCTGCCGGGACTGACCAGAGCTCCAGCAGTGGCAGCGCAGCGATGGATACATAGCGGAGCAGGCAGTGCCTCACCTGGGATCGCCGTTTGGAGCCTGCTACATTGACATCGCGGAGCTGTGGTTCGCGGAGCACCCAACGCGGGCGGCGCTGACCAACATCGCGGAGTTCTGCGACCCTTTGTCGGGGGTTGCCAGTGTGAATCTCCACCCAGCTCAGCCTGTGGACTTTGGGAGCCGTGGACTCCGGTGGGAGGTGGCCGATTTAGAGTTCCGGGCCGCTGAGTATGTTCTCCCGTTTGATGTCGGGATTCCATCATTCCCAGCGAGAGGGCCTGAACATCGAGCCGCCCGTGGCGGCGACTGTGGAGGGCTCGGGAGGCCCCCACCGCGGGTGAATATCTGGGAAGATCAGTGAGGAGGTGGACTGGACTTTGTTTCCTTCCCTCACAGTGGGGAACTTTGGTGCCGCTGTGGGGATGTTTGTGTCATGGTCTTCGGTATTTTGTGCTTTTTAAAATTTCTATGACTGTAAGGAAAATTGCATTTCATTGTCTTTTATGAGACAATGACAATAAATTGAATCGAATCCAATGAGCAGTTGACGGTGCTGGGCCTGCACTCGCTGGAGTTTGGAAGGATGAGGGGGTCCTCATTGAAACTTACCGAAGAGTGAAAAGTCTGGATAGAGTGGACGTGGAGAAAATGTTTCCACTAGTGGGAGAGTCTAGGACTAGAGGGCACAGGCTCAGAAAAAAAGGACGTTCCTTTAGAAAGGAGATGAGGAGGAATTTCTTAATTCAGAAGATGGTGAATCTGTGGAGTTCATTACCACAAATGGCTGTAGAGGCCAAGTCTCTGGGTATTTTTAAAGCAGAGATTGACAGTTTGTTGATTAGTACGGGAGTCAAAGAGAAAAGGCAGGAGCATAGCGTTGAGATGGAGAGATAGATCAGCCATGATTGAATGGTGGAGTAGACTGGATAGGCCCAATGACCTAGTTTTGCTCCAATGACTTAAGAACATGAACTTATGAAGCTAACCTGGTAAAATGTTCCTGATGTGATTAGTATACAAAGGATGACTGAATCTTTGCCTTTCACATTGACAGCAGAGAAATAATGGAAGCCGACCTGAGCTACAATTGCATGAGTCATAGTGAAAACGCACATCTCCTGATTCAAGGACAGTTTCTTCCCATCTGTTATCAGGCAACTGAGCCATCCTACCACAACTACAGATAGGTCTTGACCTACCAACTCGTCCATTAGAGACCCTCAGACTATCTATAATAGGACTTTACTGGACTTTATCTTGCACTAAATGTTATTCCCATTTATCCTACATCTATACAGCGTGGGCGGCTTGACTAAAATCATGTCTCGTCCATGTGAGGTTATCCACTTTGTTGGCAAAAACAAGGGAGCAGATTATTATAACAATGGGGTTAGGTTAGGTAAGGGGGACGTGCAGCGAGACTTGGGTGGCCTTGTACACCGGTCACTGAAAGTTGGCGTGCAGGTACAGCAGGCAGTGAAGAAAACTAGTGGAATGTTGGCCTTCATACCAAGAGGATTTCAGTATAGGAGTAAAGAGGTTCTTCTACAGTTGTATAGGACTCTGGTAAGACCAAATCTGAAGTATTGTGTACAGTTTTGGTCTCCTAATTTGAGGAAGGACATCCTTGTGATTGAGGCAGTGCAGCGTAGGTTCACGAGATTGATCCCTGGGATGGCGGGACTGTCATATGAGGAAAGATTGAAAAGACTAGGCTTGTATTCACTGGGGTTTATAAGGATGAGGGGAGGTCTTATAGAAACATATAAAATTATAAAAGGACTGGACAAGCTAGATGCAGGGAAAAATGTTACCAATGGTGGGCGAGTCCAGAACCAGGGGCCACAGTGTTAGAATAAAGATGAGGCCATTTAAGACTGAGGTGAGAAAAAACTTTTTCACCCAGAGAGTTGTGAATTTGTGGAATTCCAACTTCCTTGTGGAAGGGGGGTAGAGAGAGAGAAGGAGGGCGGTGGAAGGAGAGGGAGGGGGGTAAAGTGGGGTGGGTACTTCCTTGTGGGGAGGGAGAGAGAGGAGGGAGAGGAGAAGGAGGGGAGGGAGAGGGAGGGGGGTAGAGGGGGAGGAGGTAGATAGGGAGGGGGATAGAGAGGGTGGGAGTGAGGCAGAACCGGATTTACCTATAGACTTTGTAAGCTGAAGCTTAGGGCCTCAAAAGGCCAAGGTGTATAATATTTTGGACACCTTCATAGTAGCATTGTTACAAAATCTACCATCAGTGGCACGTACGATTCCGGAGGCTTTGGCGGGGGGATTACAATGCAGGTTTGTATTGGTTGTTGGAGAGGAATTTGCTCGGACTGCTAGCTGATGAAGAAAATCCGTTCTACGATTGCGCTCCCGGTTCCGCCGGATTGAAGTTAAATGCGACTAAAAACGCTATCATAATAAATATTTTTTGTTGTCAACTCATGTTCATTAAAACACACCAATTGAAACAGGATTAAAGTTGAGAAGGAATTGTAATATGTACTCTTCATCTTAGTTTAGTTTAATTTAGTTTATAGATACAGCGCAGATTCAGGCCCTTCGACCCTCCGAGTCCGCACCGACCAGCGATCCCCGCACATTAACACTATCCCACACACACTAAGGACAATTTACACATACACCAAGCCAATTAAACTACAAACCTGTACGATTTGGAGTGTGGGAGGAAACCGAAGATCTCGGAGAAAACACATGTGGATATGGTGAGAATGTACAAACTACGTACAGACAGCACCCGTAGTCGGGATCAAACCCGGGTCCCTGGCGCTGCAAGCTCTGTAAGGCAGGAACTCCACGTCTGTGCCGCCGTGCCGCCTCTGACTGCTTGGATGTTGCCTGACATAGAACATCGAGCAGTACGGTACAGCACTGGAACACGGTGGAACACAGGGCGGCATGTTTGCGCAGCCATAGAGCTGATGCCTTAGAGCGCCAGAGACCCAGGTTCAATCCTGACTACGGATGCTGTCTGTACGGAGTTTGTACGTTCGCCCCGTGACCTGCGTGGGTTTTCTCCATGATCTTCGGTTTCCTCCCACACTCCAAAGACGTACAGGTTCATAGGCTAATTGGCTTGTTATAAGTGTAAATTGCCCCTAGTGTGCGTAGGGTAGTATTAATGTGCGGGGATCGCTGGTCGGTGCGGACTCACAAAGATAATTGAACCTTTTCTTGATCGGCAAAATTCATTCATGATTTGTGGAATTCCCTGCCATAGAGGGCAGTGGAGGCCAAATCACTGGATGGATTTAAGAGAGAGTGGGAGCTCTAGGGGCTAGTGGTATCAAGGGATATGGGGAGAAGGCAGGCATGGGTTATTGATTGGGGACGATCGTTCTTATTCTTATCAATCCTTATTTCTGATCATCGTACAAGAGTACACAGCTAGTTTTTTTCTTGGACAATATTGAGCAGTCCGAAAAAGGGTCTCGACCCGAAATGTCATCCATTCCTTCTATCCAGAGAGGCAGAGTTACTCCAGCATTTTGTGTCAATCTTTGGTGTAAACCAGCATCTGCAGTTCCTTCCTATTTCAAGGGATATGGGCCAAGTCCAGGCAAGAGGGGATAGCTTGTTAATCGGTATCGATTCCCCTACTCTGGTCAAGAGATTCTGTGCATCTAGATGATATATTCTTATCATGATTTTTTACATCTCTAAGGTCACTCCTCATCCGCCTGCACTCCAAGGAATAGAGTCCCAGCCCACTCAACCTCTACCTATAGCTCAGCCCCTCTAGTCCTGGCAACATCCTCGTAAATCTTCTCTGAACCCTTTCAAGTTTCTGCAAAATATCAGTGAAATTCTGAAGCAAATATCAGCAGGCAGTGTCTGCCAATAGACAATAGACAATAGGTGCAGGAGTAGGCGATTCGGCCCCTTGAGCCAGCGCCGCCATTCAATGTGATCATGG
The DNA here is from genome assembly GCF_028641065.1 of Leucoraja erinaceus. NCBI lineage: Eukaryota > Metazoa > Chordata > Chondrichthyes > Rajiformes > Rajidae > Leucoraja > Leucoraja erinaceus. Next base: position 16,862,993 of record NC_073379.1, on the reverse strand, counting down.
CTGATCATCCCCAATCAGTACCCCGTTCCTGCCTTCTCCCCATATCCCCTGACCCCGCTATCTTTAAGAACCCTATCTAGCTCTCTCTTAAAAGTATTCAGAGAACCAGCCTCCACCGCCCTCTGAGGCAGAGAATTCCACAGACTCACAACTCTCTGTGAGATAAAGTGTTTCCTCATCTACGTTCTAAATGGCTTACCCCTTATTCTTAAACTGTGGCCCTTGGTTCCGGACTCCCCCAACATTGGGATTATGTTTCCTACCTCTAGCGTGTCCAAACCCTTAATAATCTTATATGTTTCAATAAGATCTCCTCTGATCCTTCTAAACTCCAGAGTATACAAGCCCAGCCGCTCCATTATTTCAGCGTACGACAGTCCTGCCATCCTTGTGTATGCTGCACTCCTTCAATAGCAAGAATGTCCTTCCTCAAATTCCTCAGCTGAGCCACTGGAAGAGTGGTGGGCTTGGGCACTTGATAAGAGGTCTCATTCCCTCTCGAGGGTAACAGAACAATAACACTTCCAGCCTTATTTTCACAGTTGATGATGCAAGGCCCAAGCCTCCAGGAAAACCCCCTCAAATTTAGCCACATATATGTTAATAGATGTGTACATTCTATGAATAGTTATGAATGCCACTGATCATCAATACACAGTAAAATAATGCTTGTTCATGTAAAAATTGCTTTCATTTGGAATTGACTCCAGGCAATCTGATCTTTTGCATTAAACAGTTGGATGTTTGGATGAAAAATTGCCTCATTTCTAACATTCTTTTCCATTAACATTTTTAAAAGATTTAAGATGATACAAAACAAAACCATGGTGACACACCCACCACCATAGTACAAAATCACCAAATTATCTAAACTTTCAAACAACTGTTACAATCCTTACAAATATACTAAATAACTATTGTACAATTATGTCCCTCTCTAACACCATCCGGGCACGGACGTAACCCCGGTAAAGGAGCAAGCATCTTGCTCGGGCAAAGCCCTGTTACGCCTGGCACCGTGGGGGGTGGGGGGGTAGGGGGCGACCTGGGCCACTGACAAGAACAGCATTTGGTGTCATCCCCACTTAATTTAGTTTAGTGTTGTTTGGAGATAGAGCAGGGATATAGGCCCTTCAGCCCACCGAGTCTGTGCCGACCATCGATCACCCACTCACACTAGTTTTATGTTTGATTTCCCATATACTAGGGGCAATTAATTTAGTTTAGCTTAGAGATACAGCGCGGAAACAGGCCCTTCAGCCCACCGATTCTGCACGGACGAGCGATCCCCGCACATTAATACTGTCCTACACACACTAGGGACAATTTACACATACACCAAGCCAATTAACCTACACACCTGTACGTCTTTGGAGTGTGGAAGGAAACCGAAGATCTTGGAGGAAAACCCACGTGGTCACAGGGAGAACGTACAAACTCCGTACAGACAGCACCCGTGGTCAGGATCGAACCCGGGTCTCTGGTGCCGCAAAAGCTCTACTGCTGCACCACCGTTATAGGGGGCCAGTTAATCTACAAACCTACACCTTATCGGGGTGTGGGAGAAAATTGGAGCATCTGGTGGAAACCCACGCGGTTACAGGGGGAACTTGCAAACTCCTCACTGACAGCACCCAAGGTCAGGATTGAACCTGGGTCTCTGGCGCTGTGAGGCAGCAGCTCTACCAGCTGCAACATTATGCCATCCACAAATGTATTGTTGTATTTATCATAACATGCAAAAAGGAATTTCATTTCACCCTGGTGTATATGACAGTAAACTAATATGAATCTGAATCTGAAGATCATTCATCATTCTTCCCATAATAATAATAATAATAATAATATCTTTTATTGTCATTGCACATAAGTGCAACGAGATTTGGGTTTGCAGCTTCCATCCGATGTCATAACTTAAATAACTAATAAAATTTAGATTTAGATACCCCGAGAAACATGGTTTGTAAAAAGAACATTACAACAGTAAAACAGTTCAAACAGACTAAAGTGCAGATGTGTCTGTGCGACGTGACCATCCGAGGGAGACGGTCCAGATGGAGTGGGGGGCATTCAGCAGGGCCGGCTCAGAGCCGCTATAGCTCTGGGAATGAAGCTGTTCCTGAGTCTGGAGGTTCGGGCGTAGAAGGCCTTGTAACGTCTGCCGGAGGGAAGTAGTTCAAACAGTCCATTACAAGGGTGTGATGAGTCTTTATGGATGCTGACGGCCTTCCTGAGGCACCGTGTGTGGTAGATGCCCTCCAAGGCTGGTAGCGGTGTCCCAATGATCTTCTGTGCTCTGTGGACGACACGCTGAAGAGCTCTCCTCTCCGCCTCCGTGCAGCTGAGATACCACACAGAGATGCCATACGTTAATATGCTCTCTGTGGTGCAGTGGTAGAATGTTGTCAGCAGCTGATGGGGCAGACCAGTCTTTTTTAATGTCCTCAGGAAGAACAGTCATTGCTGTGCCTTCTTGACCAGCGCAGCGGTGTTGGTGGACCATGTGAGGTCCTTTGAAATGTGAGAGCCCAGAAACTTAAAGCTGGACACTCTCTCCACACTATCCCCATAGATGGAGATTGGGGCGTATTCTCCATTATGTGACCTCCTGAAGTCAATAATCAGCTCCTTGGTCTTGGAGGTGTTTAGTGACAAGTTGTTACGTGTGCACCAGTCCGCCAGGTTCTGCACCTCCGCTCTGTATTTTGTTTCATCACCGCTAGTGATCAGCCCAATCATTGTTGTGTCGTCTGCAAACTTCACGATGGTGTTCAAGCGGTGGAGTTGCTGCCCTGCAGCGCCAGCGACCCGGGTTCGATCCTGACTCCCGGTGCTGTCTGTATGGATTTTGTACTTTCTCCCCGTGACCATGTGGGTTTTCTCCGGGTGCTCAGGTTTCCACCCACATTCCAAAGACGGACAGGTTTGTAGGTTAATTGGCTTCTGCAAATTGAAAAGTGTGTGGGATAGTGTAAGTGTGTGGGGATCGCAGGTCAGCGTGGACTTGGTGGGCCGAATGGCCTGTTTCCGTGCTATATCTCTAAACTAAACTAAAACTAAACAAAACCATCCATATCTGGAACCATCCTGGCCAATCTTCTTTGACCCATTTTCAACAAACTAATATTTTTCTCTTAGAATGAGGGAATAGAATTGTTCACAGTGCTTGAGAAGTGTTGTGCTTGTATCTTGTACAGTGACAGTTCCTTACGTTTATGCTCCAACCCCTGCAATAAGAACCAACATTCCTTTAGCTTATCGCGTTTACGTTATCGGTGTAGAATTAAGCCATTCGCCCCATCGAGTCTTCTCCGCCATTCAATCATGGCTGATCTCTGCCCCCTAATCCCATTTTCCTGCCTTCTCCCCATAACCCTTGACACCCGTTGTAATCAAGAATTTGTCTATTTCCACTGACTAAGCTCCCACAGCCCTCGGTGGCAATGAGTTCCACAGATTAACTACCACCTGACTAAAGAAGTTCCACCTCACATCCTTGTTAAAAGGGCCCCCTTTCATTCTGAGGCTATGACCTCTGGTCCAAGACTCTCCCACCAGTGGAACGTCTCAAACCTTTCATTAATCTGTAAGTTTCAATGAGTCACAGAACTGAAACATTTGCAAAGCTGAAAATGAGTCCCTACTCACTGCTTCAATACTTGGGCTGGAGGGTCTAAGCTATAGGGAGACGTTGAGTAGACTGGGTCTCCATTCCTTGGAGTGCAGGAGGATGAGGGGTGATCTTATAGAGGTATACAAAATCATGAGAGGAATAGATTTAGATAGACGTACAGAGTCTCTTGCCCAGAATAGGGGAGTCGAGGACCAGAGGACAGGTTTAAGGTGAAAAGGAAAATATTAAATAGGAATCTGAGGAGTAACCTTTTGACACAAAGGGTGGTGGGTGTATGGAACAAGCTGCCAGATGAGGTAGTTGAGGCTGGGACTACCCCATTTAAGAAACAGTTAGACAGGTACATGGATAGGACAGGTTTGGAAGGATATGGACCAAACGTGGGCAGGTGGGACTAGTATAGCTGGGATGTTGGCCGGTGTGGGCAAGTTGGGCTGAAGGGCCTGTTTCCGCACTGTATCATTCTATGACTCTAAGCTCTTCAGCCCATTGTGTCCACACCAGCCATTCAGTATCTATTGAGGGTTTCTCAGCCCTTCCCTGTAACCTATGCATTGGTATTTCAAGGCAGCATCTAAAAATATTTTGACACACTGCATCTGATATATCACCCACTCTTTGAAATAAAATGTCTTAAATCCTTCATTTTCATGAGTGCTTCATTTTCGATCCCGCACATGAAATATACACCCTCTGATTATAGACATGCGGCATGGTGCTGTCACAGTGGTGCAGCGGTAGAGTTGCTGCGGCTCGATCCCGACTACAGGTGCTGTCTGTACGGAGTTTGTACGCTCCCCCCGTGACCTGCGTGGGTTTTCTCCAAGATCTTAGGTTTCCTCCCACACTCCAAAGACGTGTGGGTTTGTAGGTTAATTGGCTTGTTATAAGTGTAAATTCTCCCTGAGGGAGTTAGATATGGCCCTTGTGGCTAGAGGGATCAGGGGGTATGGGGAAAAGGCCGGTACGGGATACTGAGTTGGATGATCAGCCATGATCATATTGAATGGCGGTGCAGGCTCGAAGGGCCGAATAGCCTACTGCTGCACCTATTTTCTATGTTTCTATGTTTCTATGTTGCATGATAGTGTTAGTGGCCAATCGTTGGTCGATGCGGGGATCGCTGGTCGGTGCGGGGATCGCTGGTCAGCGCGCTCGGTGGGCTGAAGGGCCTGTTTTCGCGCTGTATCTCTGAACAAAACTAAAATCCCAGCTAAAGGTGGAAGATTCACACTGTGAATCCAAATTATATTCCTCATAACTCTGTACACCACATCAAGTCATCCCTCACCAAGCTGCTATGGACTTGGTATATGGTTTCACCACATGCTTCGACTTGTATTATTATAGTCTACATAGAAACATAGAAAATAGGTGCAGGAGTGGACCATTTGGCCCTTCGAGCCAAATATGATCATGGCTGATCATCAAAAATGAATATCCCGTTCCTGCTAACTCTCTAAATCACTCTATCATTGACATAGACTATCATTGTTATTATTGCACTATTATTGTTTGTTTTTTGTGTGTATATACGTACGTATGTGTGCACGTCATGTCATAAGGAATAGTAGAAGAATTAGGCCATTTGGCCCATCAAGTCTACTCCGCCATTCAATCATGGCTGATATATTCTGCACACTTCTGTATCTTGTCTTTTCCTCTATCTATTGTCACTTGAGTTTGACTTGATTTTATTTATGTATAGTATTATCGGATCTGAATGGATAACAAAGCTTTTCACTGTACCTCAGTACACACGGCAATAATAAACCCAAACCTAAAAGTACTTGACACTCAATCATCAGCAAAGTGATAGAAGATGTCATCAGCCCCGCCATCAAACAATAATTCCCCACAAACAACGTCCCGACTTGGTCAGACCACAGAACTAATTAAGCCTTTGTCCAAACACAGCTAAATTCCGGGGAATGGAATAACTGACCTCCAAAACCACACCAGTCATCTTCTGGAGAAGGCTCTACTCCAGCCATTGGATTGTTACCCTTGATGTTCACTTGACTTCAACTTTACATGGGCAGTCTATCTCTCAGAACTTAGTTCTAAAATTTACCTCTGTTTGATCTAAGGCTGTGGTTAGGGCCAAGTCAGGACATTGTCTAGTTACCTAATACAATTGAAAATGTATTGTACTGTACTTTATAGCATATTTATGCTTGGTCTAGTTGCGTAATGGTGCTTGCAAAGCTGCAGCAATTAAGAATTCCATTGTAGAAAGAAGGAACTGCAGATGCTGGTTTACAGAAAGAAAAATGACACAAGGCGCCGGAGTAACACAATGGGTCAGGCAACATCCATGGCAAACATGGTGAGGTGCCATTTCAGATTAGGACTCTTCTTCAGCCTGGATTTCTGTAATTTGACAATGAAACACTTTTGATTCTTGACCATATTGGACTGTCCTGCTGGACAAAACAAGCATTCAACATTCACCTTTAATCCTACTCTGAATATTAAACGTCTCAGTAAGTTCACCGCACATTCTTCTAAACTAATCCATTCATAGGGTGATTTCACCAAATGTCAAATGAGCGTAGATCCCCCCTCACGTCAGCGAAAATTTTAACTGGAGGACATATGTCACATCGGTACATGTTAGTGAATGGGGAAACACGCACTTTCCCACCCGTTAAAAACATGGAAAACGGCCGATTTTTGAGCTGAACTTTTCTGTGCTAGTCGGGGTGAGCGTGAAGCACAGCAACCTAAATTTTCAGGCAAAAAAAAAAGATAGAAAGTAAGGTAATTACAAGAGGGAACTGAAGGTGGAAAACAGCGGAAGTGAACAGCAGACATTTGCCGTGGAGATTTAAAGGTCCAAAATATCGGGAATTATCGCGTTTGCTCGCCGAATTTCATCAAAAGTAAGGCACTATTAACTTACTTTTGATGAAATGCAGCGAGCAAACGCGATAATTCCCGATCAAAAATCGGCCGTTTTCCATGTTTTTAACGGGTGTGAAAGTGCGTGTTTCCCCATTAACTAACATGTACCGATGTGACATATGTCCTCCAGTTAAAATTTTCGCTCACGTGAGGGGGGATCTACGCTCATTTGACATTTGGTGAAATCACTCTATACCCTGTGACCACCGTCTCTCTCTCCCTCTCCCCCCTCCCTCTCCCCTCTCCCCTCTCCCCTCTCCCCCTCCCCCTCCCCTCTCCCTCTCCCTCTCCCTCTCCCTCTCTCCCTCTCCCTCTCCCTCTCTCCTCCCTCTCCCTCTCCCTCTCCCTCCCTCTCCCTCCTTCCCTCTCCCTCTCCCTCTCCCTCTCCCTCCCCCTACCCCCCTCCCTCTCCCTCTCTCTCCCCCTCTCCCTCTCCCTCTCCCTCCCCCTCTCTCTGCCTCTCCCTCTTCCTCTTCCTCTCCCCCTACCTATCCCCCTCCCGCTTCCTCTCTCTCTCCCTCTCCGTCTCCCTCTCTCTCTCCGTCTCCCTCTACTCTCCCTCTCCCTCTCCCTCTCCTCTCCCCCTCCCTCTCCCCCCCCCTCCCTCTCCCTCTCCCTCTCCTCTCCCTCCCCCCTCTCCCTCTCCCTCTCCCTCCCCCTCTCCCTCCCCTCCCTCTCCCCTCTCCCTCTCCCTCTCCCTCCCTCTCCCTCCCCTCTCCCTCCCTTCTCCCCTCTCTCCTTTCCTCCCTCCCCCTCTCCTCCCTCTCCCCTCCCCTCCCCTCTCTCTCCCTCCCTCTCCCCTCTCTCCCCTCTCCCTCTTCTCTCTCTCCTCTCCCCTCTCCCTCTCCCCTCTTTCCTTCTCCCCCTCCCCCTCCTCCTCCCTCTCCCCAATTCCAGATAATCTACGGAATTAACGCTGTTCTGTCTCTAACGCAGTTGCTGCTTTTGCCACTCAGCAGGGAGGCCAAAAGCTGAGGAGTGTTCCTGCAGAAGCCATGGTTAGTTATTAAATAGCTACTGTTACTGTGCAAAGCATTTTCTCCGCTAGAAATATGCTCACGTTTCAAGATTTTTTATATGTTGAACCCCATTAAACTAGTAACGTTCACACACTCTGTGAAATCTGTCCTGTTGCAATCGCTACAGCATTTACTCGAGCGTGCATCAAACTGATTAGAAGTATATTTTAAATGAAAGAACCACCTTCTTTCTCCATCTGCACAGAAGCAATTATAGTTGCAGTGGGGAATGAAATTGTTGGCCTCTGACATTCCTCTGCATCTGTGAGTCCTGCTGTGGAACATAATTGTTAGCAAAGATTACGTTAACATTCCTTTTCGAAAAATCTTTTGGTGAGTAAGTCTGCATTAAGTAAGAAAAGTATGCAGTAATGCAGGAACAAAATCTAGTAGCTGGATCACTTGCACCTCCTCCAACCTCATCTACTGTATCCGCTGTTCCAGGTGTGGACTCCTGTATATCGGCGGGACCAAGCGCAGGCTCGGCGATCATTTCGCTGAACACCTCTACTCAGTCCGCATTAAACTACCTGATATCCTGGTTGCTAAACATGTTAATTCCCCCCCATTCCCACATTGACCTTTCTGTCCTCCATTGTCAGAGTGAGGCCCAGCGCAAATTGGGGGAACAGCACCTCATATTTTGCTTGGGTAGCTTACACCCCAGCGATATGAATATTGACTTCTCTAACTTCAAGTAACCCTTGCTTTTCCTCACTCTCCATCCCCTCCCCCTTCCCAGTTCTCCGACCAAACCTTGATCTCCATTCGCTTTGTCCTGTTTTCACACCTTACACTTCCTTATCTCTATACTACCTTATCTATGTACCTCCCTTGACATCAGTCTGAAGAAGGGTCTCTTCCCGAAACATCACTCATTCCTTCTCTCCAGAGATGCTGCCTGTCCCGCTGAGTTACTCCAGCGTTTTGTGCCTACCTTCTTGTATCTAAAGTGTAGTCCTGACCTCCCACCTACAGGAGACCTTTGATCTATCTTTAATCGGTCTTTATTGGTCCTCAATGCTATATCCTGCACAAAATGTTGTACACTTGAACCTTGATCTGTGAACTGTGGACAGTGTGATTGTATGCATTACCTTTTCTTTGGCTGGATGGGACACAAACAACAGTTTTTCTCTGTATCTCGGCACACATAACAACAATAAATTAAAGTTAACAACTAAACCAAACTAAACTAATTTAGTGGTGTTGGGGGTTATGGGGAGAAGGCAGGAGAATGGGGTTGGGAGTGAAAGATAGATCAGCCATGACTGAATGGCAGAGCAGACTTGATGGGAATGGTCTAATTCTGCTCCCATCACTTATGACCTTGTGACCAAGACCAAACTAAACTAAGCTAAACCAAACTAAACTAAGCTAAACCAAATCAAACTATTTGTATCAACAATCGCTCCACTGTAGAAAGGTTAATTTGCCTTAAAATAGCTTTCCTCGACACTAATTCACATTAGCTGACTGTGGAAGCTAATCCATAATTGACATGTTATGTTATGGAAGATTAATGTAATAGTTCTCCAGGATATCCTAAGTTGTTGGGTTGAAGAAGTTAAGGGCCTGTCCCATTGTACGAGGTAATTCAAGAGTTCTCCCGAGTTCTCCCCTGATTCGAGCTTGTGTAATGTACGAAGTGGGTACTTAGGGGCTCGTACGAGTAAAAAGTAACCATTTTTGCTATCACAAGTATTTTTTTACTCATGGCCATTTTGTCAGTGTCGAAAAAACGTCACGAGTTTACCGGATTTCCCAAGTATCTACCGTTACTGGTACGAGCCGCCACGTGACATCCACGAGCTCCTACGTACCCGCTACGTACATTACACGAGCTTGAATCAGCGGAGAACTCGGGAGAGCTCTTGAATTACCTCGTACAGTGGGACAGGCCCTTTGCAGGATTGATGGTACTGCAGTATTGACGGTCTCTGGGGGATTACTTCTTATTGCTTTTAGATTGCTGACAGGGAGTCTGGGTTTTAATCAAATTCCCATACACAACACAAATGATGAACCTGTCGCGTGTGTTTCTTAAAATAAACGGATAAATGCTTTAAACGTAATGATCTCCAGATCTGCCTACTTGCAAACCTTGCACCTTTTTTTTTATAAACTGGGTTTTATAAGCTCCTTTTTATGTAGCTGTAACACTATAATCTACACGCAAGGAACTGTAGATGCAAGTTTACATAAAAAGTCACAAAGTGCTGGAGTAACTCAGCGGGTCAGGCGACATCCTTGGAGAATCTGGAGTAACTCAGCGGGTCAGACAGCACCTCTGGAGAAAAGGTATAGGTGACGTTTTGGGTTGAGACCCTTCTTCACACTCGACTCGAAACTTCACCTATCGCTTTTCCCCAGAGATGCTGTCTGTCCCGTTGAGATACTCCAGCTGTTTGTGTCTATCTTCGGTTTAAATCAGCATCTGCAGTTCCTTCCTACACATTTCGACTGAGGATAGAAGTTGGGATATAATGTTATGTTTTACAATAATGTTTGTGAGACCACATTTGTACTCATTACTCCCTGAGTTCAGTTTTGCTCACCCTGCCAGAGGAAGGATGCCCTTAAACTGGAGAATGCAGAAACAATTTAAGATGATATTGCAGTCGCCGCCTGGACTACAGGGAAGGTTGGACAGGCTAAAGCCCCTGTCCCACTTAGGAGACCTTAACAGCAACTTCTGGTGACCTTGCCCACCACCGAAGGTTTCCATGAGTTCACCGGAGGTTTTGGTCACTCTCCCTAATGATTGAAAGTGGTTTCCACGTGGTCGAGGCTTCATCTCTAGGTTGCTGCTATTTTTTCATTATGATTAAAACCGGCCTCGGCTAAAAATAGGTTGCCGTTTTAAAATTCGATAATTTTTTAGTCGCAGGACTAGTCGAAGCCGGATTTCTTCATAGTCGAGGAAGGTTTCCAACATATGCGGGGGAGGTGGTAGGAGGTTGCAGGTCACCTCCACCTTGATTTTTGGGTTGCGGGCAAGGTAACCAGAGGTTGCAGTTTAGGTCTGCTAAGCTTTATTCCTTGGAGCACAAGAGCCTGATGGATGACCTTATAGAGGAGTATAAAAGTCTTTTACCCAATGCATGGGAATCAAGAAGCAAAAGGCATAGTTTTAATGTGTAGGAAGGAACTGCAGATGCTGGTTTACATCGTAGTCTCAAATGGCTGGAGTGGCTCAGCGGAACAGGCAGCATCTCCGGAGAGACGGAATGGATGACGTTTTGGGTCGAGACCCTTCTTCAGACTGAGGGTCAGGGGAGAGGGAAACGAGAGATATAGAAGGTGAATAGAACAAATGAATGAAAGATATGCAAAAAGCAACGATGATCAGCCATGATCACATTGAGTGGCGGTGCAGGCTCGAAGGGCCGAATGGCCTACTCCTGCACCTATTGTCTATGTTTCTATGTTTCTATGATCAAGGAAAGGTAGAGCCAACAATGGTCCATTGTTGGCTGTGGGGTGGGCAATAATGTGTTATGCAGACAGTGAAACTCAACAGGGCGACAATGAAATTAGTGCGACAACTAGGGTGGGGGAGGGACGGAGAGAGAGGGGATGCAAGGGTTACTTAAAGTTATAGGTCAATATTTATACCGCTGGGATGTAAGCTACCCAAGCAAAATATGAGGTGCTGTTCCTCCAATTTGCCTTTGGCCTCACTCTGACAGTGGAGGAGGCCCAGGACTGAAAGGTTGTTGTGGGAATTGGAGGGGGAGTTAAAATGTGTGGCAACCGGGAGATCACGTGGGCCAAGGCGGGCTTAACGGATGCGTTCAGCGAAACGATCGCCAAACCTGCGCTCGGTCTCGGAGTTGACACCTGTACAGCAGATACAGTAGATGAGGTTGGAGGAGGTGCGAGTGAACCTCTGTCTCACCTGAAAGGACTGTCGTGGTCCCTGGGCACAGTCGACGGAGGAGGTATAGGGACTTTATCTTCAACATCAGTTTAAGGTGAGAGGGGAAAGATTTAATAGGAACCTGAGGGGCAGCTTTTTCACATGGAGCATGGTGAGTATATGGAACGAGTTGCCAGAGGAGGTAGTTGAGGCAGGTACTGCTACAGCATTTAAAAGGCACTTGGACAGGCACATGGATAGGAAAGGTTTAGGGATATGGGCCAAAGCAGGGCAAATAGGACTAGCATAGATGGGGCATCTTGGTTAGCATCGACAGGTTGGGCCGAAGGGGCTGTTTCCCTGCTGCATGAGTCTGTGACCACCTGCCAAAGCTGAAATTTCATTTCCTACTATGATATGTTGTGCTGGGAGGAGTGGTTCAAAACATAACAATGAAATTAGGCAATAAATCATTGCAAATAACAGCTACCATTTGTCAAGAGGAGGAATCTCATTTCCACCTATCACATAAACACAAAAAAGTAAGACAAAGAATTTTTAATTGGAAACCACCTTTGATAATTGTGGAAATGTATTGCCCTCTTTTTATATAAACTAGACCAACGCAAGATTCCACCACTCACCCCTTTCCCCAACGCAAGCCGTTCCCCCGATGCACCACTCACGCATAGCCCCTAACTGCGCAGCCGTGGCTCATTTCTCCTCATCCCCCAGCACTCCCTCCTACTCCTCTTCACCCTCCCTCTTCAATCCCAAGAGAGGGAGGGGTGGTAAAGAGGGAGGGGTGGTAGAGAGAGAGGGGGGGTAGAGAGGGAGGGGGGGGGGGGGGGTGGTAGAGAGGGAGAGGGGGGGTGAGAGGGATGGGGGGGTAGAGAGGGAGGGGTGGCAGAGGGGTGGCAGAGAGGGAGGGGGCAGAGAGGGAAAGGGAGAGGTGGCAGAGAGGGGAGGGTCAGAGTAGGGAGTGGGAAGATAGGGAGAGGGGCAGAGAGGGAGAGGGTAGAGAGAGAGAGGGAGGGGGGTAGAGGGAGAGGGAGGGGGGTAATGTGGGGGGGAGGGGTAGAGAGGGAGAGAGGCAAGGGAAGGAGAGGGGAGAGGGCGAGGGAGGGAGAGGGAGGGGTAGAGAGGGAGAGGGATAGAGAGGGTGGGAATGAGGCAGAGCCGGATTTACCTGTGGACTTCGTAGGCTGAAGCCTAGGGCCTCAAAATATAGGGGGGCCTCCGGCCAAGGTATATAATAATTTTGACACTGTCATAGGAGCATTGTTACAAACCCTACCATCAGTGGCTCACCAGATCTTCCTGCTGTCTGTGCGTACGATTCCGGAGGCTTTGGGGGGGGGGATTACAATACAAGTTTGTATTGGTTGTTGGAGAGGAATTTGCACGGACTGCTAGCTGATGAAGAAAATCTGTTCTGCGATTGCGCTCCCGGTTCCACTGGATTGAAGTTAAATGCGACTAAAAACGCTATCATAATAAATATTTTTTGTTGTCAACTCATGTTCATTAAAACACACCAATTGAAACAGGATTGAAGTTGAGAAGGAATTGTAATATGTACTCTTCATCTTAGTTTAGTTTAATTTAGTTTATAGATACAGCGCAGAATCAGGCCCTTCGGCCCACTAAGTCCGCACCGACCAGCGATCCCCGCACATTAACACTATCCCACACACACTAAGGACAATTTACACATACACCAAGCCAATTAAACTACAAACCTGTACGATTTGGAGTGTGGGAGGAAACCGAAGATCTCGGAGAAAACACATGCGTGAGAACGTACAAACTGCGTACAGACGGCACCCGTAGTCGGAATCACACCCAGGTCTCTGGCGCTGCAAGCTCTGTAAGGCAGCAACTCCATGTCTGTGCCGCCGTGCCACCTCTGACTGCTTGGATGTTGCCTGACATAGAACATCGAGCAGTACGGTACAGCACTGGAACACGGTGGAACACAGGGCGGCATGTTTGCGCAGCCATAGAGCTGATGCCTTAGAGTGCCAGAGACCCGGGTTCAATCCTGACTACGGGTGCTGTCTGTACGGAGTTTGTACGTTCTCCCCGTGGTCTGCGTGGGTTTTCTCCGAGATCTTCAGTTTCCTCCCACACTCCAAAGACGTACAGGTTCATAGGCTAATTGGCTTGTTATAAGTGTAAATTGCCCCTTGTGTGCGTAGGGTAGTATTAATGTGCGGGGATCGCTGGTCGGTGCGGACTCACAAAGATAATTGAACCTTTTCTTGATCGGCAAAATTCATTCATGATTTGTGGAATTCCCTGCCATAGAGGGCAGTGGAGGCCAAATCACTGGATGGATTTAAGAGAGAATTAGATAGAGCTCTGGGGGTTAGTGGAATCAAGGGATATGGGGAGAAGGCAGGCACGGGTTATTGATTGGGGACGATCGGCCATGATCGCAATGAATGGCGGTGCTGACTCGAAGGGCCGAATGGCCTCCTCCTGCACCTATTTTCTATGTTTCTGTTTCTATATGAAACCTTTTGCAAAGTAGAGGCTGAGCCCCTTTCATGAGTATTTGGCGGCACTGGGCCTGTACTCACTGGAGTTTAGAAGAATGAAGAGGAAGATTAGATGATTGAAACCAACCCAATAGTGAAAGGCTTGGATAGAGTGGATGTGGAGAGGATGTTTCCACTAGTGGGAGAGTCTAGGACGTGAGGTCATAGCCTCAGAAATAAAGGACGTTCAAAGGAAGGAGATAAGGAGGTATTTCTTTAGTTAGAGCGTGGTGAATCTGTGGAGTTCATTGCCACAGAAGGCTGTGGAGGCCAAGTCAGTGGATATTTTTAAGGCAGTGATAGACAGATTCTTGATTAGTACAGGTGTCAGGGGTTATGGGGAGAAGGCAATAAATACAGAGGGGAAGGAAAAGATAGCAGTGTTTCCAACATTATCGGACAACCCTCAGATGTAAGCGAAATGTGGACAACTTCTAGGCTTCACCTTGGATGATAAATGTGCATCAGTTATAACTTTCATAGGGTTTTGCAATAACAAGGAACTGCAGGTGCTGTTTCAGCGAATAAAGACACAAAGTGCTAGAGTAACTCAATGGGCCAGGAAGTGTCACTGGAAAACATGAATAATTGACATTTGGGCAGGACATTGTGAAGAAGGATCCCGACAAGAAACATCAACTATCCATGTTCTCGAGAGATGCTGCCTGACCCACGGAGTTACTGTCATAGGGTTACTGAGTGGAGTTATTTAAGGCAGTTGGAGGTTGTGAGGTTGTGAAAGGCTTGGGATAGAGTGGATGTGGAGAGGATGTTTCCACTAGGACCAGAGGTCATAGCCTCAGAATTAAAGGATGCCCCTTTTGGAAGAGGAGAAGGAGGACTTTCTTTAGTCAGAGGGTGGTGAATCTGTGGAATCCTTTGCCTAAGAAGGTTGTGGAGGCCAAGTCAATGGATATTTATTAGGCAGAGATAGATAGATTCTTAATTAGTACTGGTGTCAGGGGTTATGGGGAGAAGGCAGGAGAATGGGGTTAGGAGGGAGAGATAGATCAGCCATGATTGAATGGCGGAGTAGACTTGATGGGCCGAATGGCCTAATTCCGCCCCTATCACTTATGACCTTCATTAAGAACTGTAGTGGAAATTCCACTTCATAATTCCTCCAAGTCTGGTTAATATGTGGATTCCAGATAAATTATTTGGGACAGGCAGGTCTCACCCATGTGCCCAGAGCTCGGAGATAACTTTGCAACAATATCTAATCAAATTTATTTTGAGCAGTAATAGACAGAACTGCATGCAAGATGGAGCCATGCGATCTGTGCAGTTAAGGTTTAAAATTACAAACAATGAAATAGAATTTTCCACAAATTAAATCAGGAGGGATTAATAGCATTTTATGAGTTTCTTTAGTGGGAAGATTGTAACAAGTGGCACCATGGTGCAGCTGTAGATTACAGCACCAGAGACCCGCGTTCAAGTCTGACCATGGGTGCTGTCTGTACGCGGTTTGTACGGTCTCCCCGTGACCACGTGGGTTTTCTCCGGGTGCTCTGGTTTCCTGCCACACTCCAAAGATGTCCAGGTTTGTCGGTTAATTGGGCCTCGGTAAAACATTGTACACCACCAGAGGGCGCTCGACCGCGGGAGAACAAAGAAGGAAAGAGATTTAACTTTTTTTTTCGCCTTACATCACAGTGAGGAATGTGGAGGAGTCACTGTGGTGGATGTTCACGTTAAAATGTATTTAGTGTGTTTTGTTGCTTTTTATTAGTATGACTGTATGGCAAATGAAATTGCTCGTATGTTGCAAAACATACTTGGCTAATAAACTATGATTATGATTATGATTATGATTGTGATTATGATTAAATTGTTCCTGGTGTGTGTAGGATGGTGCTAGCATACTGGGTGATTGTTGGTTGACGTGGACTTGGTGGGCCGATGTTTCCGCACTATATATCTAAACTAAACTAAACTAAATATAATGAAGGCAGATCATCCCATCTTCTCAAGGGTAATTGGGGATGGGAAATAAATAAGTTCCCCCCAAAAAATTAGTCGGGCAACTTTTTCACTCATAAGTGAGGCCATTCTACTCCACCATTCAATCATGGCTGATCCACCTTTCCATCTCAGCCCCATTCTCCTCCCTTCTCCCCGTAACCCCAGAGGGTATTATTCTTACTTTCTTCTAGGTGATGCTGTAACCTGCAATAGACAGGGCTGCAAGAAGTCCTGGCAACCGTGCCTACTCCAAGTATGGCACAGGAATCTGTCTCAGCTTGCTTCCGACAAATAGTCTGAAGAAATGTGCGACTTGTGCTGGCTGAGAGTGCCAATTATTGTGAGTTCTCCGGTTACCCATCAATAGATGGGACGCCATGCCATGGTGTTTTGTGCAAAATTTACCCAACAACCCAACAACCCAACAATGCCCCACAACCTTCCAAGATATGTTGGGCATTGTAGGCTTTAATCGTGTGCTCGCCCAACAACAACTGTTTAAACCTTCACTGGTCTTGAACAGTCTGAGCTGCACAGGACGTTCACAGACAGACACAAAATGCCAGAGTAACTCAGCGGGACAGGCAGCATCTCTGGAGAGAAGGACGTTTCGGGTCAAGACCCTTCTTCAGACTGATGTCAGGGGAGTGGACGGGACAGAGATGGAATGTAGTCGGAGACAGTAAGACATGGTGGGAGAACTGGGAAGGGGGGGGGGGGGGGGGGGGGGAGGGGCTATTGGAAGTTAGAGAAGTCAATGTTCATACCGCTGGGGTGTAAACTGTCCAAGCAAAGCATGAGGTTGTGGTGCAGTCCGGAGGCGGCCCTCAGCCGGAGGGTTTAAAAGGCAGGGTTTGGGTGCCATCTTCCTCTGGTTTCGTCTTCCCTTCAACCGGGAGGAATACAATAAAGGTGCTTCTCAAACACTGGACTTCGTGCCTCCTTTTGAGACCCACGCACCACAAGGTGCTGTTCTTCCAATTTGTGCTGGGCCTCAGTCTGACAATGGAGGAGGCCCAGGACAGAAAGGTCAGATTGGGAATGGGAGGGGTAGTTAAAGTGCTGAGCAAATGGGAGATCAGGCAGGTTTAGGTGGACTGAGCGGAGGTGTTCAGCGAAACGATCGCCGAGCCTGCGCTTGGTCTCGCCGATTTGCAGGAAACGTCAACCATATTGCAAAGTACCTGAACTCACAAGTGGAACAGAGTGGGAAGAATATTAACATCCTAGATTGGGCTTTGATGACAAGCTGGCAATATTGCGGATTCTAGCTTTTTATCACAGATTTAGTTAATTATACTTAATTAACTTAATTTAAACACTACAGCTGCCATGATGGGATTTGAATTGCAGCATCAGATAGTTAGTGCAGCTTTTTGGATATAATCACTGTACTCTGACCTCCATATACTTGAGGCTGTTTGTTTAGCTGCATGAGCCCTAAACTGTGGTGAGTCAGTTTAGTTTATTGCCACGTGTACCGAGGTACAGTGAAAAGCTTTTGTTGCGTGCAAATCAGTCAGCAGAAAGACAATACATGATTACAAGCTATCCGTTCACAGTGTACAGATACATGATAAGAGAAGAAAGCTTAGTGCAAGGTAAAGCCAGCAAAATCCAATCAAGGAAAGTCCGAGGGTCACCAAAGAGGTAGATAGTAGTTCAGCACTACTCTCTGGTTGTGGTAGGATGATTCAGTTGCCTGATAACAGCTGGGCAGAAGCTGTCCCTGAATCTGGTGGTGTGCTTTTTAACACTTCTTTTCCCTGATGGGAGAGGGGAGAAGAGGGAGTGACCAGGGTGCGACTTGTCCTTATTAATGCTGCTGGCCTTGCCAAGGCAGCATGAGGTGTCAATGGAGTCAGTGGTTTGTGAGATGGTCTGCCTCATGGGTGGATTTCCACCTGTAAGCATCTCTGCGTATCCCTCTCTTTCCTCCTCTAACAAGCTCATGAAACCACTGTGAGGATTCCCCTCTAATCTCTGCTTTGTTAGCCAGGGCAAATTTTGTGTAAATATTCTGCTTTAAGTGCCTTTGCATATTTTCCTCCTTAGGGCGGTCACAGTGGGGCAGCGTTAGAGTTGTTGCCACACAGCGAATGCAGTGCCGGAGACCCGGGTTCTATCCCGACTACAGGTGCTGTCTGTACGGAGTTTGTACGTTCTCCCTGTGACCTGCGTAAGTTTTCTCCGAGATCTTCGGTTTCCTCCCACACTCCAAAGACATACAGGTTTGTAGGTTAATTGGCTTGGGTAAATGTAAAAATTATCCCTAGTGGGCGTAGGATGGTGTTAATGCGCGGGGATCGCTGGTCGGTGCAGATCCGGTGGGCCGAAGGGCCTGTTTCCGCGCTGTGTCTCTAAACTAAACTATACGAACAGTGCTTTATTGTTTAAGAAGGAACTGCTGATGCTAGAAAATTGAAGGTAGACAAAAATGCTGGAGAAACTCACTGAGTGAGGCAGCATCTATGGAGCGAAGGAAATAGGCAACGTTTCGGGCCAAAACCTTCTTCAGACTGATGTGAGGGGTGGGGGGGGGGGGGGGGGGGGGGGGGGGGGGGGGGGAAGAAGAGGGGAAGAGGAGGAGCCAGTGGGCTTAGGGAGAACTGAGAAGGGGAGGAGAAAGTAAGGACTACCTGAATATTACTTTATTGTTGACTTAATTAAGATTAAAAGAGAGAGGAAAACACAATCCAATGTCGGCAGACACAGTAAAGGTAAAAATTCTTCTGCAGATGGATGTGCTAAATGCTTTATATAGAAGTGGCCACAATTGTAATCTGTATTTTTTTTGGTTTTTAAATTGCATTTTTACAATCAGTACATTGTTGGCAAGGCAAGCATTTGTTGCTCATACCAGTCTGAAGAGTCCTGACGTTGTCCATCGATGTTCTCCAGGGATGCTGCCTGAACTGCTGAGTTGATCCAGCACTTTGTATCTCCTGTGTAGGAAGAAACTGCAGATGCTGCTTTGTACTGAAGATAGACACAAAATGCTGGAGTAACTCAGCAGGTCAGGCAGCAACTCTGGAGAAATAGGATGGGTGACTGTTCAGGTCGGAACCCTTCCTCCTTATGAAGTGATTTCAGTGGGACAGGAGCAGGCAGAAGCAATGGGTCTGCCGGAGCAGTTCTGTTTAAGGATTTTGAGGGGAAAGTGATGGGGAACGATAAGGTTGGATCTGAGAGGTAATGGCCTAGTCGTCATCAGTGGAGCCATGATCCACGGGTAAGAAGGAGGTGGTGTCCAAGAGTTATAGCCTCGCCTCAGTGCGGTAGAGGTCAGCTCGCCAAACTATCACGGCCTCTTCCTTGTCAGCGGGTTTGATGATAATGTCGGGATTGTGTCTCCTAAATGTCCTGGCTAAAGTACTGATGAATCACCTTCTTGAACAACTGCCATCATTCTGATACAGAGAATCCACCAATTCTGTTTAGTATTGATTAGTTTAGTTTAGTTTAGAGACATAATGTGGAAACAGGCCCTTCAGCCCACTGAGTCCGCTCCGACCAGCGATCCCCGCACACTAACAGTATGCTGCACAGTGCAGATCAATCACTATTGCTGATTTGATCCATGCCTGGTTTTACTATTGCTGACCCGATCCATGATCCATGTCGGGATCAATCACTATTGCTGATTTGATCCATGCCTGGTTTTACTATTGCTGACCTGATCCATAATCCATGCTGGTTTTCCACTATGCCATCCAGTGGTATGCGGTTAGCTAGGCGCGGTCTTTAGTCTGATAATGATGTGAAACCTTATGGAGGCTATCGCCTGGTCTCTGTATGTTATTTGAATATTAAAGAACTTTTTTATGAAGTTAAACGAGTGTCATCACTGTTTCTTACACGCATTGGGGACAATTTTTACATTTACACCAAGCCAATTAATCTACAAACCTGTACATCTTTGGAGTGTGGGAGGAAACCGAAGATCTCGGAAAAAACCCATCAGGTCATGGGGAGATCGTACAAACTCCGTACAGACAGCACCCATAGTCGAGATTGAACGACAGCGACTCTACCGCTGCGCCCCCATGCCGCGCTGTTGAGCTGGGAGCGCCAAGATGTGGACCTGGTGGCAATGGTGGGAATTAAATATCTTTCCTGGGCAGGCGCTGTGTGATTTGGAGATCAACCTGCAGGTGGTGGTGTTCACGATCAACCGACAACATTCCTGCCACGAACGTCACAATTCTCAACTCTTCAATCCATCCGACTCATACCTTCTGCTTTTAATCTCCAGCCACCTGCCCAAAAAACCCGCCCCCCCCCCCACGCTCGCTCGAGTTCACATATTACCTGCAACGTTTTGTCCTGCCTCTCCTCTCCCTCAGCCTTCTTCACCCACCACCCCACAATCAGTGTGAAGAAGGATCCCGACCTTAAACGCCACCTTTCTATGCTCTAGAGAGATGCTGTCTGCCCCGCTGAGTTACTCCATCACTTTGTGTCGTTATATTTTGTAAAGCAGCATCTGATGTTCCTTGTTTCCACATCTCAACTGATAAATTATCCTCTCTGATGGTGAAGATTGCAAATATGAGAGGAACTGTTGAAGTATTATGGACGAGTAACTGAAGTGTATTTTGTAGATAGTGCACATCTCCAGTGGTGGAGGTAGAGAATACTTTGTGTGATAAATGGGGTATCAGTTATGTGGGGTATCTTGTGTTGAATTGTGTTGAGCTACATAAGTGCATAAGCTATTTTTTAGTTTTAGAGATACATCGCGGAAACAGGCCCTTTCGGCCCACTGGGTCCGCGCCGACCATCGATCCCCGCACACTAACACTATCCTATACCCACTATGGACAATTTTTACATTTACCAAGCCAATTAACCTACAAACCTGTACGTCTTTGGAGTGTGGGAGGAAACCGAAGATCTCAGAGAAAACCCACGCAGGTCTCGGGGAGAATGTACAAACTCCGTGCAGACAGCGCCCGTATTCAGGATCGAACCCGGGTCTCCAGCTTTGTACTCGCTGTAGGGCAGCAACTCTACCGCTGCACCACCGTGATGCCCCTAAAGATTAATTAGCATTGCTATCATCCAGGCAAGTGGAGAATATTCAGTCTCACTTTTAGGGCGGCATAGTGGCGCAGTGATCGAGCTGCTGTCTCACAGCGCCTGAGACCCAGATTCGATCCTGACTATGGGTGCTGTCTGTATGGAGTTTGTACGTTCTCCCTGTGACCACGTGGGTTTTCTCCGGGTGCTCCAGTTTCCTCCCACATTCTAAAGACGTGCAGCTTTTTGTAGGTTAATTGGCTTCTGTAAATTGCCCCTAACGTGTTCGTATCAGCAGGGATAACATAGAACTAGTGTACGGGTGATCAATGGTCAACGTGGATTTAGTGGGCTGAAGGGCCTGTCTCCGTACAGTAACTCTAGACTCTATACTCTTGATTGTTGGTGGTGGAAATACCCCGCATGGTATCAAAAGGTGAGACATTCACCACAGAATGTCACCTTCTCAGGGGCAATGCAGTAGTGCAGCTGGTAGTGCTGCTGGGTCGCGGTGCAAGAGACCCGGGTTCGATCCTGATCTCCGGTGCTGCCTGTGTGGAGTTTGCACGTTCTCCCTGTGACCACACGGGATTCCTCCGGGTGCCCTAGTTTCCTCCCACATGCCAAAGACTTGCGGGTCTGCAGGTTAATTAGCCTCTGTAAATTCCCCCTAGAGTGTGGGATGTGGATGAGAAAGTGGGGATAACACAGGTCTAAGGTGAACTGGTAATTGTTGGTTGGTTTGGGCTCTTTTCATGCTGTACCTCTGAACCGAACCTCTTGACCTGTTTTTGCAGCCATTGTATTTCCATAGTTGATACAATCAAATCTCTGGTCAATGGTGACCTCCAGGATATAATAATGTCATAAGTGATAGGAGCAGAATTAGGCCATTCAGCCCATCAAGTCCCTAATGTGTTGGCATCAGCGTTGCAGCAGGGGGAAATAAGTGTTCGGCATGGACTTGAAGGGCTGAGATGGCATGTTTCTGTGCTGTAATTGTTATATGGTTATAAGTCTACTCCGCCATTCAATCATGGCTGATCTATTTCTCTCTCCTAATGCCATTCTCCTGCCTTCACCCCATAACTTCTGACACCCATACTAATAATGAATCTATCTATCTCTGCCTTAAAAATATCCACCACTTGGCCTCCACAGCCTTCTGTGGCAAAGAATTCCACAGATTCACCACCCTCTGACTAAAGACTTTCCTCCTTCCTCAAGGAGCATCCTTTAATTCTGAGGCTATGACCTCTGGTCCTAGACTCTCCCACAGTGGAAACATCCTCTCCACATCCACTCAATCCAAGCCTTTCACTATTTGGTAAGTTTCAATGAGGTCCCCTCTCATCCATCTAAACTCCAGCAAGTACAGGCCCAGTGCCGACAAATGCTCATCATATGTTAATCCACTCATTTCTGGGATCATTCTTATAAACCTCCTATGGATCCTCTCCAGAGCCAAAGTCTTCTGCCCCGTGAGAAATGGGAGTAATATCAAAATAGAATTTTAAATAGCGAATGTCTCTCTTGATTCTACAATAAAAATATCCAGCCACATTCGACTAAGATAAAATTTGTCGATCTTCCAGAGTAGCCCATTAGCTATCACTTGTTGGTATTAAAACTCAAAGGTTCAGCAATCTTTAGATTTTAGAGATTCAGCGCGGAAACAGGCCCTTTGGCCCACGGAGTCCGCATCCACCATCGATCCTCGCACACTAACACTATCCTACACACACTAGGGATAAATTACAATTTTCACCAAAGCCAATTAACCTGGTTTCGGCCCGAAACGTTGCCTATTTCCTTTGCTCCATAGATGCTGCTGCACCCGCTGAGTTTTTCCAGCATTTTTGTGTAACCTACAGACCTGTACGTCTTTGGAGTGTGGGAGGAAATCGGAGCACCTGGAGAAAACCCACGTGCTCACAGTGAGAACCTACAAACTCCATACATACAGCACCCGTAGTCAGGATCGAACCTGGGTCTCTGGTGCTTTGAGGCAGCAGCTCTACCGCTGCACCACCGTGCCGCCCACAGTCACCTTTACTGAATATTTTATTACTGATTGTGCAGCCTGAAATGTTCTGTGGAGACCGAATCTGAGAGAACACAGGCATATGTTTCCCCAGTAGAAGATTACAAATTCAGAGAGGATGTGCAGTGTTTGATGTTGGGTTGCAGTTAATGGTTGGATGGCTTTAATACATTTCTAATGTTTTGAGTTAAGCTCATTGCTCTTAGCTTGAGTTGATATATTAAAGTACCATCAATGTATTTCTCACCCTGCATTGGCCTGCTTCAAGAATCAAATATCTTTCCTGTTGCAAATATAATTTTGAAGAGTCAATGGTTCGAAGTTCCTTTATTGTCACGTGTAATTAATTTACCATACAGTCATACAAAAAAGCAACAAGATACAAAACTCCATAAAGATTAAACATAAAATCAGACACCACAGCGGCGTGTGAGAATCACCAGGGCACACAGCATAAGCGGAGACCCACAGCCATCAGTTCAATGTTCGGGCCACACACACACTCCTTCACCGTGATGTGACCAGAGTTGTACCGACCGCTGTCACTCTCTCTGCAGTCTCTGTCTGCCCGAACAGTCAGAAAGCCGCCCACACTCGCACTCCAAGGAGTGATGTCCCCGCAAACACCGAGATCACTGCACTCATGCACTCCCTCCGAGTCCTCACCAGCGCAGGCAGCACGTCCATCTTGTTTTGTTCCATATTCCCCACTGTGATGGAAGGCAAATACCTTTATCTTCTTTCCTCCTTTTCTCCCGTGTTTGGTGCGATCGAAACATCCGCAGTTGGCGATCGAAGCTCCCGCATCGGGGCGATCGATGCTCCCGCATCGGGGCGATCGATGCTCCCGCATCGGGGTGATCGATGCTCCCGCGATATGGGGCGGTCGAAGCTCCTGCGGTTGGAGCTCCCGGTCGATCCCTAACAAAGGGACCGCCAGCTCCACAATGTTAAGGCCGCAGTGCAGACGGAGATACGATACGGAAGAAGGGATTAAAAAGGTTTCCCCCTACACCCCACCCCACGCCCCCATTATACAAAAACTGAAAGAACACTAAAACATGCAAGTAAAAACAGACTAAAAACGACAAATGAAGAAAGAGACGAGAGGCTGTTGGCGAGGATGCCAGTTACGTCTGAAATATAAACACATCATTTCTATTTTCCGTTGTTTTAGTGTAGAGATACAGCGTGGAAACATGGCCTTCAGCCCACCGAGCCCACGCCGACCAGCGATCCTCACACACTAACACTATTCTACACACACCAGGGACAATTTACAATTTAACAGAAGCCAATTAGGCTACAAACCTGCACGTCTTTGGAGTGTGGGAGAAAACCGGAGCATCCAGGGTAAACCCATGGGGTCCCAGCGAGAACCTACAAACTCTGTACAGACAGCACCCGTGGTCAGGATATAACCCGGGTTTCTAGTGCTGTAAGGCAGCAACTTTTCCACTGCGTCCAAATAATGTTCTGGTGGAAAACTGGCTTGACACAAAGGATTGTTGTTGATGCTATGAAATCAATCAGGTTAAATATACATTGCACAAAAATAGTTTGTATAATTCTGAATGGTCCGGCCCACTGACAGCATGTTATTTATAAAATATAAAATTAGACATTTGAGTCATTTAAAAAAGTTCATGAGCCAAACAGAACAATGTGAAGCTAACATAATTGGACATGAGTGCCTGGTTTACATTCATGTAATTTGCAAACGTAGGCCAGGTACCTCTCACCACTGCTATTTCACATGATATTGGTACTGAGGAACTATGCCATGTTTGTCTTCATCAGTCGGAGCACTGTGTGTAAGAGTCAGGAGTCACGCAGTAACTTTACTGCCCTTTGGTTAGGCCACATTTGGAGTATTGTGTGCAGTTCTGGTCAACCCTTTGCAGGAAGGTGGTGGAGAAGATGCAGAAGAGGTTTATCAGAATGCTGCCAGTACCTTTAATCAGAATTTATTGGACTTTATCTTGCACTAAACATCATTCCCTTTATCCTGTATCTGTACACTGTGGACAGCTTGATTGTATTAGTGTATGGTCTTTCTGCTGACTGGATAGCACGCAACTAAAATGTTTTTCACTGTACCTCGGTACACGTGACACTAAACTGAACTAAACTGAACTAAACTGATCTAAACTGATTTAAATTGAACTAACCTAAATTAGATATAAGGAGAGGCTGGACAAACTTGGATTGTTTTCTCTGGATGGTCGTAGGTTGAGAGGAGACCTGGTAGAAGCATATAGATTTATGAGAGGCACAGACAGGAGAGAGTCAGAACCTTATCGTGGGGATGGAAGTGTCAAAAATTCGAGGGCATAGCTTTAAGATGAGAGGAGCAAAGTTTGTGCGGGACAAGTTTTTATACAGGAAATGGTGAGTGGGTGTAACAAGCTGCCAGGGGTGGTGGTGGAGGAGATATGATAGTGGCATTTAAGAGGCTTTTTCACATGCAAGGAATTGAGGGCTATGGATAGATGCCTATCCATGTTCTCCTCGAAACAAGCTCTTCTTTGGCCCAACTTGTCCATGCCAACCAAGAATTCACAGAGGCTGATGTAGGGCCAGATTTACTAGTAGATTTCTTTAACCAAGGAACGTTTGCAGCCTTTTGTGGAAAGTTGAAGTTGCATTCAAAGGTAGACACAAATTGCTGGAGTAACTCAGCGGGGCAGGCAGCATCTCTAGATGTTCTAGGGTGATGTTTTGGGTCGAGACCCTTCTTCAGACTGACGTTAGCGGAGTGGGCGGTACGGAGATAAAATGTAGTCGGAGACAGTAAGACTGGTGGGAGATCTGGGAAGGGGGAGGGGATGGAGAGAGAGGGAAAGCAAGGGCTACTTGAAGTTAGAGAAGTCAATGTTCAATGCCACAGGCAATGATAGTCCAATTCTACACGGCCATTGTAGAGTCTGTTCTCACCTTCTCCACCATGGTCTGGTTTGGCTCAGCCACCAAGCACGACACCTGGAGGCTGCAGCAAATCGTCCGATCAGCAGAGAAGGTTATTGGCTGCAACCTTCCCTCCATTAATGAACTGTACACTGCAAGGGCCAGGAAGCGAGTGGGTAAGATCATCTCTGACCCCTCTCACCCTGGCCACAAACTCTTTGAATCACTTCTCTCTGGAAGGCGACTCCATACTGTCAAAGCTGCCACAGCCAGACATAAAAACAGCTTTTTATCCACGAGTAGTTGCTCTAATCAACAGCCAAAAATCTGTAGCCTCCCTTTGATCTGGTACTTTGTTGCTTCACATGCTTGATCAATGGTGTTTTATCATTAATGCTTTATTATTATTAATGTTTAGTGTTTTCTGAGTCATTCGTAACTGTCACTGTATGTCATGTTGTTACTTGTGGGAGGAGCACCAAGGCAAATTCCTTGTATGTGAATACTTGGCCAATAAATTTACTTACTCATACTGCTGGGGTTTAAGCTACCCAAGGGAAATATGAGGTGCTGTTCCTCCAATTTGTGCTGGGCCTCATTCTGACAATGGAGGAGGCCCCGGACAGAAAGGTCAGATTGGGAATGGGAGGGGGAGTTAAAGTACTGAGCAACTGGGAGATCAGGTAGGTTTAGGCGGAAGTTGGTTGCAGTTGCGCTGATTGGATATCGCTTTAACAGCGATGGGGAAATAACCTCTTTCTGTGCTACATGATTATGTATGATCTCTGTTGTAGATGGTGTTGAAGTCCAAATACAGAGGCGAAGGAAAAGATAGCAGTGCTTCCAACATTATCTGACAACCCTCAGATCTAAGCGAAATGTGGACAACTTCTAGGCTTCACCTTGGATGACAAATGTGCAGCAGTTATAACTTTCATAGGCTTGCAATAACAAGGAACTGCAGGTGCTGGTTTAGCAAAGAAAGACACAAAGTGCTAGAGTAACTCAATGGGCCAGGCAGTGTCACTGGAAAACATGGATAGGTGACATTTGGGCAGGACATTCTGAAGAAGGATCCCGACAAGAAACATCAACTATCCATGTTCTCGAGAGATGCTGCCTGACCCACGGAGTTACTGTCATAGGGTTACTGAGCGGAGTTATTTAAGGCAGTTGGAGGTTGTGAGGTTGTGAAAGGCTTGGGATAGAGTGGATGTGGAGAGGATGTTTCCACTAGGATCAGAGGTCATAGCCTCAGAATTAAAGGATCCTCCTTTAAGGGGCTGTCCCATTGTGGCGACCTAATCCGCGAGTTAAGAAGAGTGTCTTCAACCTTCAATTTTGAAAACTGCTGAGTCCCATCTTACAGCCTCTGTTCTCATCCCCTAATGTTTCCAAATCTTATCGACTTACACCGTTGTGTCGTTCTAATGAAAGGAGCGGCTAGTTTTCAAGTCTCTATATTACATTTCTTCTGGAAGAAGTTTCCTCTGCATCATTCCCTCGCCATTTTCTCAACAGGGAAGCTCTTCATATTTAGCGGATGAGTCAAAACCACGATGCGCAGATATAACATTTTGGGAAGAAGTACTTTGTTATGCAGAGCATATTTACGACGTGGGGCTCACTGCCAGTAAGCTGATCGAAACAAAATCCATCTGGGCTCTCAAGCAGGAATTGGACAGGCAGTTGAAAGAGAATAATTTAGAAGGCTAAAGGGGAATAAGTAAAGATTTTGGATTGATGGGATTACTCTTCAAGGAAGCAACATAAGATTAATGGGCCAAAATGGCCACCTCCTGTGCCATGCAGTTCTATAATTCTGTGAATCTCTGATACAACCCACAGTGTGCAGCTCAAATGTCCAAACAATAATCTAAACAGCCAACCAAAGGTTTTGCACTGATTCACATGTAAACCTCTTCTTTTTATTCCATGTCCCTCATGGCTTTTTGAGTTGCCTGAGTGGAATGACATTTTTTTCGTGGATTGTAACTCATTATAGTGGATATAAGCTTATAAGGTCCCAAGGTCATAAGGTGATAGGTTCAAGGAGCAGAATTAGGCCATTTGGCCCATCAAATCTACTCCGCCATTCAATCATGGCTGATCTATCTCTCCCTCCTAACCCCATTCTCCTGCCTTCCCCCCATACTAATCAAGAATCTATCTATCTCTGCCTTAAAACATATCCACTGACTTGGCCTCCACAGCCTTCTGTGGGACAGAATTCCACAGATTCACCACACTCTAAAGAAATTCCTCATCTCCATCCTAAGGTAACGTCCTTTAATGTTATGTTATTTGGATAATATATCCAGGATTAATGATGGGGGGACTTGGGTTAAGACACAACACCAAAGCATTATAAGGTTATGGTATTGGATAAGTAATCTCCTATTCTAAGTTGCTTTAATGGCCAAGTTAAGTCTAATACTTTTAAGAAAATAATTTGAAGGGTACATGTTGGTACCTAAAACACGGTCACTCTTGTGCACTGACTCAGTGTGGTCTTACATTCATATGGGCCTGTCCCACTTGTCCGTCATTTGCGCCTCATTTACGCGTGATATGTAAAATAGGTCGATGCGCCGTTACGCGCAAATCACGCGTCATCAAGCTGTTTGGTGTGCGTCACGTCATTAGAATACCCTGGGGCTCGCGGCAACGCATGGTTACGTCACCAAGCGATACACTTGAGACGTCGGGACGCCAGCGTGTGACGTCAATGTGTCAGCGTGCATGCGCGTAATGTCACGCAGGTAGCGAGCGAGGATTTCGTGCAGCACGAAATCCTGGAGTGCTGTGCGATACCACGCTCTACACTCCTCCACACCTCTCCATGCGCCCGTCCCGCGCTACCCACACGCTACCCATGCGTCACAATGCGACAAACGCATTTTTGGAGGTCGCGTAAATGTTGCGCAAATGACGGCCAAGTGGCACAGGCCCTTTACACTTAGTATGATTGTGCTAAATGAATGTTAGGGTTGTCACTTATGCTAAACTGTATGCTTAGTGGCACGGTGGTGCAGCAGTAAAGTTGCTGCCAGAGACGCCGGTTCGATCCTGACAACGGATGCTGTATGTATGAAGTTTGCACGTTCCCCCCGTGACCTGCATTAGTTTTCTCCGGGCGCTCCTCCCACACTCCAAGGACGCACAGCTTTGCAGGTTGGTTGGCTTTGGTAAAATTGTAAATTATCCCCAGTGTGTTGGATAATGTTAGTGTGCGGAGATCGCTGGTCGGCGTGGACTCGGTGGGCCGAAGGGACTGTTTATCTCTAACCTAAACTGAGACTTTAAAAAAGAATTTCACTGTACTTGGGTACACATGACAATAAAGTATCATTGACCTATACCTTAGAACTATTGGTTGAGACAGAAGGTAGACAGACACAAAGTGCAGGAGTAACTCAGTGGGTCAGACAGCATGTCTGGAGAAAAGGAATAGGTGACGTTTCAGGTCGAGATGTCTGAAAAAGGGTCTCGACCCGAAACGCCACCTATTCCTTTTCTCCAGAGATGCTGCCTGACCCGCTGAGTTACTCCAGCTTTTTGTGTCTATCTTCGGTTTAAACCTGCACCTGCTATTCCTTTCTACACATTAATTGGGACACTTCCAAACCTACTGTGACAATATGGGGAATTTAAATTTAGTTAGTTAAATAAAATTGAAACACGAAAATTTGAATTTATGATGCATAATGAAAACTAAAACTACTAATGGACTGTGGTAAATGTTTATCTACTTCACTTATGTTCTTTTTGGAAGAAGATTTGTCATCTTTATTTTGTCTGTATAAGAAACGATGCCTAGCTTAGACAGCACCATCTTAGAGGTGACAGCACCTTAGAACATCGCTACTCTAGATGGGTGAGTTCAGGTAGTTCAATGCAAACACAGAATCATCTACTGGACTTTGTCCTACTAAATCCCGGTTTTGCCTATAGCTATATTGTTTGGAGAAAAACTTTTGTTTAATTTGTCGAAGGCTTGGGAGAGGGATGGAGAAGATAAAAAGGAATGCCTCTGTTGATGAAGCCATCTGGTAGATAGGTTGAAGAGGACTAGAGAGAAAGAAAAGAGCAAGGGGCATATTAAAGCTGTGAGATGTAGCTAAACTCTGGAGAAAATGCCCAGTAGATCAGAACTGTGTTGGTAGTAGACATGGATAAACAACAGCTGAACTGTTCAGTTCTTATACAAACAAATAAAGTGGGTCGTAGAAACAAGGAACTGCAGATACTGGTTTATACATAAGGTCACCAAGTGCTGGAGTAACTCAACAGGTCATACAGCATCCCTGGAGAATATGGATAGGTAACGTTTTGGGTTGGGACCCTTCTTCAGAATGACATCTGAAGCAGTCTGAAGGAGGGTCAAAACCCGATTTGTCACCAATCCGTGTTCTCCAGAGATGCTGCCTGACCCGCTGAGTTACTCCAGCACTCTGTGAAAGGTCACCTATCCATGTTCTCCAGAGATGCTGCCTGACCTGCTGAGTTACGCCAGCAATCTGTGAAACGTCACCTATCCATGTTCTCCAGAGACGCTGCCTGACCCGCAGTTACTCCAGCACTTTGTGTCTTTCACAGAGATTGCTTTGTGTGCAGTTTGCTGTAAAATACACGTGAATGACAGCAAAACAATCATATTGACAAATAAACAATAGTATTCCATTTTTAATTGGTGTTTAAGTTATCTGGGACATTCTCAGAAGTGCAAACATTTAGTTTTGGGTTGAAATAGCTAAATGGCCCTGTCCCACGGTACAAATTAATTCCAAGAGCTCTCCCGAGTTTAAAAAAATCAAACTTGTGGTAAGCACGTAGAATGAACGTAGCGGGTACGTCGGAGCTCGGGGACGTCTCTTAGCGGCTCGTAACGCTAGCGGCAGGTACTCGGGAAGACTCGCTAACCTGCAGGTAAGCTCGGGAAGACTCGTGAAGATTTTTTAACATGTTGAAAAATGTCCACGAGAGCCCTGAGTACCGACGAGTGGCCATTACCATAAATCTCCGAGTTTGAATCAGGGCAGACTCGGGAGAGCTCTTCGAATGAACTCGTACCGTGGGACAGGGCCATAACAGAAGCTCTGATTAAAGCCTCGAATTTTATGATTGAGTTTTCAGAGATTAACAAATATAATCATTGAACTGATCTTTACTTCATTTGCTTCAATCACTTGACTAAATTTGGTTCCTTTTTCTTGGTCATAAATTGACTGCATAAAATTGGAATATAATCAATGTGCATTTCTGTTTCTTATGAAGTAATTATTGTAGAATTGACTAAGAATGACCTTGAAAAGATTAATGCTGAACTTCATAATGATTTGAAAACACTTTCTGATTAGTTTAGTTTAGTTTAGAGATACGGCGTGGAAACAGGCCCTTCGGCCCACTGAGTCAGCACCAACCAGCGATCCCTGCACATTAACACTACGCTGCACATACTAGGGACAATTATATATTTATATACCAAGCCAATTTACTTACAAGCCTGCATGTCTTTGGAGTGCGGGAGGAAACCGAAGATCTCAAAGAAAACCCACGCAGGTCACGGGGAGAACGTACAAACTCCGTACAGACTGCACCTGTAGTTGGGATCGATCCCAGGTCTCTGGAGCAGCAAGCGCTGCAAGGCAGCAACTCTACTGCTGCACTACCGTGCTGCCCAGGTTCAGTTGAAACTCAGCATTCTGCTAACGACACCAAAACAATGGTACACTTAGCGTAAAACCCACTCTGTGAATCATTCAAGTAAGATTAGTAGCTGCCAAAGTGAGTTGCCATGCATCTACTTTGATGTGAACACAGTTGAGGGTTTTGGAATCAATACACCTGACCATTTTGTAGGCAGCGAATTGTTGATGCAGCCCAGACCTTCACACAATCCAACCTCCCTTCTACTGACTCCATTTATACCTCACGCTGCCTCGGCAAGGCCAGCAGCATAATCAAGGACGAATCACACCCTGGCCATTCCCTCTTCCCCTCTCTCCCATCGGGCAAAAGAAGTGTGAAAACGCACACCTCCAGGTTCAGGGACAGTTTCTTCCCAACTGTTATCAGGCAACTGAATCATCCTACCACAACCAGAGAACAGTGCTGAACTACTATCTACCTCTTCGGTGACTCCGGACTTTCCTGGATCGGACTTTGCTGGCTTTACCTTGCACTAAACGTTATTCCCTTATCATGTATCTATACACAGTGATAGCTCGATTGTAATCATGTGTTGTGTTTCTGCTGACTGGATAGCACGCAACAAAAGCTTTTCACTGTACCTCGGTACACGTGGCAATAAACTAAACTGAATATGTAGGTCTGAGAGGTATTAAGGATTTGTGTCCTCCCAGATGCCCGAAAGTAATATTCATGTGCATGTGCACATGCGTGCCTGCACACACTAACACACACAGGTTTGCAAGCACGCAACATTTTTGTAGATGTTCCATGCATGTATCACTATAGATAAGCATCACAGATACAGTGCAAGTGTACAGCAGTAGTACACTGCGACAGTGCACAGAGTCACCAGTGTGGCGCCAGTTGTTGTAAGTGCAGGGTTCTTGACCTGACATCAGTCTGTCAGCCCTGTCTTTCTTTGTGCTTTAGGGTCACCTTCTTTAGCTTGTTTTATGTGGGGGAGTGGAGGGGTGGGGAGGAGGTGTTGGGGGAGATTTTTTCCAATCTCTTACCTCAACGGAGATGCGATTTTTTTCCGTATCGTATCTCCGTCCGCAATGCGTCCTAACATCGAGGAGTTGGTGGTCTTTGCTGGAGACTGATTTTGAGAGCTCCGCGGTCACCTGAGGACTTACCATCGCGGAATTCTTGATCCCTTTGCCTGGGGTCGACCTCGGAGTTCCAACCGTGGGTGCTTGCAGACTTATCATCACCTAGTCCGCGGTCTCTTGTCAGAGACCGACTTCCGGAACTCCAAGCAGCGGGAGCTTTGACCACCGTGACGGATGGTTCGACGGCCCCGACTGCAGGGGGATAAAGAGGAAGAAGATTGGATTTTTTTGCCTTCCATCAGTGAGGAATGTGGGGAATCCGCTGTGGTGGATGTTTATGTTAACTTTGATGTAGTTGTTTGTCTTGTTGCTTTTTTTTTTTGCATGGTAATTCACATATCACTGTACCTTAATTGGTACATGTGACAATAAAAGACCATTGAAACCTTTGAGATCGATAATGACAGATTGAGTAAAGTTGACAAATGTCCTTCGCTGAGGAACCTGATGAATGTTCACAAAATTCCCAGAATTTCATGGTTCGAATCTGTCATGGCAGAACAGGTTTAAGGGGGCCATGTGGTCTGCTTTTCTACAAATAGATATCTGGGGAGTGTTGTAAAACAGAGGGATCTAGGAGTGCAGGTGCATGGTTCCTTGAAGATGGAACCACCCCTTCACAGGTAGATGGGGTGGTCAAAAAGGCTTTTGGCATATTGGCCTTCATCAGTCAGAGCATTGAGTATAGAAGTTGGGAGGTCATGTTGCAGTTGTAGAAGACATTGGTGAGGCCACATTTCGAGTATTGTGTTCCATTTTGGTCCCCATGTTATTATAGAGATGTTGTCAAGCTGGAAAGGGTGCAGAGAAGATTTACCAGGATGTTGCCAGGACTCGAGGACTTGAGCTATAAGGGCGAGGTTGAGCAGGCTAGGGCTTTATTCCTTGGAGTGCAGGATTTGAAAACTGGAACACTCTACCTTCTAGCACTGTGGGAATGCTTGTAGAAGGTGACCCTAAAGTGCTGGAGTAACTCAACGGGACAGGCAGCATCTCTGGAGAACATGGATAGGCGACAGATCTGCAGACTGATTCTAAGGAGGGAGGGGATGGGGGAGGAAAGCTGGAAGAGGGGAGAGGCAGGACAGAGTGTGGACGTAGGCGAAGGGGGTGTTTGATCAGGAGATGGTTGGAACAAAGTACTGGACATAAAAGCAGATGGTATGCGACACGAATGAAGAGTTTCAAATTGTGAAGCCGGAGGAAGGAATGTCGTGGGGGGGGGAGAGAATTTGGTGGGAGTCCAGATGCGGTGCAGGGGAGGGGGCTGGTGCGGGGTGGGTGGGAGAGAAAGGGGGGGGGGGGGGGGGCGGGGGGGGGGGGGGGGGAGGGGGCGGGTCGAGGGGGCGGGGGGGGGGGAGGGTTAGAGATTACCTAAAATTGGAGAATTCAATGTTGGGTTGTAAGTCACCCAAGCGGGATCTGAGGTACTGTTCATCCAATTCAACTCTGTGAAACGTCACCTATCCATGTTCTCCAGAGATACTGCCTGACCCGCTGAGTTACTCCTGCAATCTGTGAAACGCCACCCACCCCATGTTCTCCAGAGAACTATCGCAATGTTTAATTAACATTTAGAAAGGTTCTTGGTTCTTGGTTCTTGGTTTCTTGGTCCTCCAAAATATTCCAAATGGAATTTAAACTGGAGGTGGTGGAGGGAGGACTTGAAAGGGTTATTGGGAAGAAAGAGCTCCTTTAAATTTAGTTGCATCTGGTTGGGTAACTATAGTAGGGTGGAGATTATTCCATGCTTTAATTGTGCGGGGGAAGGGCTGTATACATCTGTCTTTGTAGCTTGGATCACAAATTGGGTCGAATGCCCTCGTCTGCTCCTAATTGGTTTGGGTTTGGTGTAGGTCTTGTAGTCTATGTCCAGCTGACCATTTAACATTTTGTAAAAACAGGTCAAACGGTGAGCTTCACGTCTGTCTTGGAGTGGGTTCCACCCCAGAAAATTCAGAAGTTTGGTGACACTCGCTTCTCTCTCATAGGTGTTGGTAACAAATCGAGCTGCCTGTCTTTGGACACGTTCGATGGAATAAATGTTTTTATTTGTGTATGGATCCCATGCTGCAACTGCGTAGTCCAAATGAGGTCTAACGAGGGTGAAGTATAGCTTCTCCTTGACAGAAGTTGAACAATGATGAAAGTTGCGCCTCAGAAAGTTTAGGACACCTGTTGCTTTCACCGTTGCATGATGAGTCTGACCATTCCAACGCAGATCATTCTGCAATTAGATGCCTTGGTTTGACACTTGGTTTGTTTAGATTCTTCAAGGGTGGCACCAAGTATATTGTAAGATGTTTCACCTGGATTCCTCTTTCTTGTGACACGCACAGTTTCACATTTGGAAGGGTTGAACTGCATGCCCCATTGTTGTGACCACTCAACCATAGTATTGAGATCCTTTTGGAACTTTTGTATCCTTTTGGATACAGGTAGATGGATAGGACAGGTTTGGAGGGATTTGGGCCAATTGCAGGCAAGCGGGTCTAATGTAGATGGGCATGTTGGTCGGAGTGGCAAGTTGGCTGAAGGGCCTGTTTCCACGCTGTATCACTCTATGACTCTATTTGCACCAATCTACATCGTACAAAATATTCACCCTGTGCACTTATGGAACCATTAGTAGGTTCTCCAACTGTCTGCAAATATCCACCCCTAACCCTTCCCCCTCACCAACCCTCTCGGCCTCTCTACCACACAACCCTCTTTATTTCCTTTGTTTTATTTTTACAGATAGAGCGTGGAAACAGACCCTTCGGCCCACCGTGTCTACACTGACTATCGATCACCCGTTCCACCACGTTATGCCACTTTCTCATCTACTCCCTACACACCAGGGGCAATACACAGCGGGCCAATTAAGCTACGAGCCGGCACGTCCTTGTGCTGTGGGAGTAAAAATGGAGCCACCCGGTGGAAACCCTCGCGGTCACGGGGAGAGCGTGCAAGCGCCGCGTAGACAGCACCCGAGGTCAGGATGGAAGACGGGTCTCCGGCGCTGTGAGGTGACATCTCTGCCAGCTCTGCTGCTCATTTGTGCTGCCCTTTTGCAGCCAGCGTGCCATTTCCACTTGTCGCTGCAGCAGTTCTGTTTTCAGCATGATTGCCGCTTAGTATTGAATTGCTGCCATTTGAGCGGAGGGCTCTGTGTCTATTAGAGCTACATTGTGTGGCCAGGCTCATTTTATTTCTAATCTCCAGCTCCACTATATTTGACAATATTACTTCCTTCTGGTCAATATCAGCTAAATGGGTTCTCAGGACCTGGCGATAAGCTGATAATAGCTCACTATGCCGCCACTGAAGCCTCCCTTCTGCAGGCCCCGTGAAATGGAAACACATGTTACTGGGTAATCACAAATGTAATATGCTGTTGTTGGCGTCATTGGCAGTGCCATCGTTAATCGTCCTTCTCCCCCTAGGCGACTTTGAGAAGGCAGTTTGACACAGAGTGCTGGAGTAACTCAGTGGGTCAGGCTGCATCTCTAATGAACATGGTTAGGTAACGTTTCACAGAGTGCTGGAGTAACTCAGAGGGTCAGACAGCATCTGTGGAGAACATGGATAGGTGACGTTTCATAGAGTGCTGGAGTATCTCAGAGGGTCAGGCAGCATCTGTGGAGAACATGGATAGGTGCCGATTCACAGAAGGAAGGAGATTGGGAGAAATAGGTGCAGCTCTAGGTGGGGCACAGCGAAAGAGGGGGAGAGGGTGATGGGAGAAGGGGGGGGGTTGTGGGGGAGAGGGATGGGGGGGGGAGAGGGGGGGGGGGGAGGGGGGGGGAGGAAGTTAGAAGGAGGTTGCCTAAAATTGGAGGATTCAATGTACGTACTGTTGGGTTGTCTAAAGAAGGGTCCCAACCGGAAACCCGGCACCCACACATTTTTCTCCGGAGCTGCTGCCTGACCCATTGAGTTACTCCAGCCCTTTGCGTCTATCCATTGGGGCTGTAAGCTGCCGAAGCGGAATATGAGGTGCTGTTCCTCAAGTTTGCGCATGGCCTCACTGGCAATGGGTTTCGGGTCTGAAGGGTCTGAAGGAGGGTTTCGGCCTGAAAAGTTGCCTAATTTCCTTCGCTCCATAGATGCTTCCTTACCCGTTGAGTTTCTCCAGCATTTTTGGCTAAAGGTACGTTTTTTCTGAGGTGGGGCGACCAAACTTATAGGCGCGGTCTCACCAACGTCCTCGATAATTGAAATAAGAATATGCCAATATATTTCACCCTACACAAGCAATATTCACACACATTTCTAACCATGTCGATGTATTTTTCCATTCGATGTGCTAGTTGCTGACTTACTTTTAAATGCATTTATGCTGTTCAGCTCCACAGCTTCTTGTATTAAGGAGATCTATATTCTAGCCATTCTGAGTAAAGTCAGTACAGGGTACTTCTATTGGAAATAGTGCATATTGCTTAACATAACATCTGAAAGCGAAGCTCTTCGACATTTTAAGATGTGCTCAGCAGCACATTTAGATTGTGTTCAAATGCCTGGGGTGGGATTTGAACTTGAAACCTCCTAACTCAGAGGACGGGAATGTGTGCCAAATCATTTAAGTTGCAACTGTGACAAGTGGTCTGTTTGTAATTTACCTTGACAACTCTACCGTCTTATAAGACAAGAGCTTGACAAGCAATTAAAGAGCTACACACTGTGATTAGACTGGGTAGGTTAATAAATGAAAATTGATTCATAGGATGAGGGGTTGACAAATTAAAAGGTAGGTTCAAATCTTGATACCAAATTTGCAATGAAATGGCTTCCCCAAAGTCAAACTTTAGTGCTAAAACATTGAGTACACGATAATATAATCCATATGTAAGTCCATGCACGGAATCTGTTTTAACAAGCATATCCAAAACATCTTCTACAAAGAATTATGATTCATTTAATTTAAGCTTCAGGTAATGTGGCAGTACAATGAGCAATGTTTTTTTAATCTATCAAGCTGTGGAGTGCAAATAAATGTTTTAATACCTAAATGTTTCATGAGGAGCAGATGGGTTAGAGAGGATCTGGGGAAACCAAAAGTCACCCAGAGGATAGTTGCAATCTGGAACACACTAACTGAGAAAGTGATGGAGGCACGTGGTCACAGAGGATTTGTAGACTGTAGAACCAGGAACTTATGAACATAGAATAGTACAGCATAGGAACACGCCCTTTGGCCCACAATGTCAGTGCCGAACATAATGCCAAGACTGACCCTTATCTACCTGCACGTAGTCCTTATCCCTCCACTCCCTGCATATCTGTGTGCTTATTAAAAAGTTTCTTAAATGCCGTCATTGTATTTGCCTTCACAACCAGTCCTCTTGGGAGCTGTCGGGGCAGATGACGCTTTCAGTCCGAGTGGCGGACAGGTCTGTGACTCGAATCCTGGCGCTGAGGCTCGAACGGCGAGACCGGCGTCGGGCAGAGCCATAGTGGTGGGTGACTCCATTGTCAGAGGTGCGGACAGGAGATTCTGTGGCGACAGGCGAGACTCGAGGTTGGTGCGTTGCCTCCCTGGTGCCAGGGCCCAAGATGTCTCAGACCGACTTATGAACATCCTCGAGAGGGAAGGTGAGCAGCCGGAAGGTTGTGCATGTGGGCACAAATGACGTGGAGAAGAAGAGGAAGGAGGTTCTGCATCGTGTGTATAGAGAACTAGGTAGGAGGCTGAAAAGTAGGACTTCTAGGGTGGTTATCTCTGGGTTGCTTCCAGTACCTCATGCTACTGAGAGTAGGAACAGGGAGTTAGGGGATATGAATGTGGCTGAGGTGGTGCAAGGGGCAGGGATTTAGATTTCTAGATCACTGGGATCTCTTCTGGGGCAGGGTGACCTGTGCAAAAGGGACGGGTTGCACCTTAAATGGAGGGGGGTCGACATTCTGGCAAGCAGGTTTGTTAATGCTACACGGATAGGTTTAAACTTAACACTGGGGGGGGGGTGGGTGGAGTCAACAATGTGGACGCGCATGCCTGCAGTTAATGGGAAAGAGAGTGGAGGAAAGGTCATGTTTAAACTAACGGCAGGGGAATGGGAATGAATGCATGGAGATAGAGGGCCATAAAAGGAGGACAGAAGCAAAAGGTAGAAGGGAGATAAGAAAAACAAACCTGAAAGCTCTGTGCCTTAAGGCGAGGAGTATTCGTTATAAGGTGGATGAATTGAATGCGCATTTAGTAGTTAAGGAATATGATATGGTTGGAATTATGGAGATATGGCTCCAGGGTAATTAAGGCTGGGAGCTAAACATGCAGGGGTATTCGATATTCAGGAAGGATAGACAGAAAGGAAGAGGAGGTGGGGTGGCATTGCTGGTTAAAGAGGAGATTAATGCAATAGCAAGGAGAGACATTAGCTTGGATGCTGTAGAATCGGTTATGGGTAGAACTGTGAAACAGCCAAGGGCAGAAAACGCTTATTGGAGTTGTATACAGACCACCAAACAGCAGTAGGGAGGTTGGGGATTGCATCAAGCAGGAAATTAGGGATGCGTGTAGCAAAGGTACAGCAGTTATCATGGGTGACTTTAATCTACATGTAAATTGGGCTAACCAAATTGGTAACAGTGCTGAGGAGGATTTCTGGAATGTATACGGGATGGTTTTAAACCAATATGTAGGAGAACTGACTAGAAGGCAGGCCATCCTAGACTGGATATTGTGTAATGAGGAAGGATTAGTTACTGATCTTGTTGTGCAAAGCCCCTTGGGCAACAGTGACCAATATGGTGGAATTCTGCATTAGGATGGAGAGTGACACAGTTAATTCAGAGACTAGGGTCCTGAAGTTAAAGAAAGGAGACATTGACGGTAGGAGAAGGGAATTGGCTAGGATAGATGGGCAAATTATACTTAAAGGGTTGACAGTGGAGATGCAATGGCAAAGATTTAAAGACCGCATGAATGAACTCCAGGAATTGTTCATCCCTGTCTGGTGAAAATATAAAACAGGGAAGGCGGCTCAACCGTGGCTACCAAGGGACATCAAGGATAGTGTTAAATCCAAGGAAGAGGCATATAAATTGGCCAGAGGAAGCAGCAAACCGGAGGACTGGGAGAAATTTAGAACTCAACAGAGGAGGACAAAGGGGTTAATTAAGAGGGGGGGGGGGGGGGGAAGAGTATGAAAGAAAGCTTGCGGGGAATATTAAAACTGACTGTAAAAGCTTCTTTAGATATGTAAAAAGGAAAAGATTAGTGAAAACAAATGTAGGTCCATTACAATCAGAGACAGGTGAATTTATAATGGGAAACAAGGAAATGGCAGAACAGTTAAACGAAGTACTTTGGTTCTGTCTTCACTAAGGAAGACACAAACAATCTCCTACAAGTATCTAGAGGGAGGGAGGAACTGAAGGGAATCCACATTAGTCAGGAAATGGTGTTAGGTAAACTGTTGGGACTGAAGGCAGATAAATCCCCAGGGTGATGGCATCCCAGAGTACTCAAGGAGGTGGCCCTAGAAATTGTGGATGCATTGGTGATCATTTTCCAATGTTCTCTCGACTATGGATCAGTTCCAGTGGACTGGAGGTTTAGCCAATGTAACCGCAATTTTTAAGAAAGGAGGGAGAGGGAAAACGGGGAATTATAGATCCAGTTAGCCTTACATCGATAGTGGGGAAGATGCTAAAGATGTAATAGCAGCACATTTGGAAAGCTGTGATGGAATCAGTCAAAGTCAGCATGGATTTAAGACGGGATGTCATGCTTGACCAATCTTCTGGAATGTTTTGAGGCTGTAGCAAGCAGAATGGATAAGGGAGAGCCAGTGGATGTGGTGTATCTGGACTTTCAAAAGGCGTCTGGGTCTCTGGCATTCTAAGGCAGCAACTGTACCACTGTGCCACTGCTCCTTGGTAGAGTTTGCCTGTTTATAAAAGAGCAACAGTCAAGGGGAACTAATTTAACTGACCACGTTGCGAGGTGGGAAATGGCCCATCTATTTAAAAGTAAGCTACCTTGGTTGGAGAACTCGGCACATTGTTATTCCGTGCGTGCTCCGATGTTTCCAGCTTGTCTGAGACATCGTTAAGCCCTTGAGTGATGCCTCCCTCTGGCGCTCTGTTTATTCCCAAGTGAAGGCAGAGAATTTCTGTAGAGTTACGAGAATGCTTGACCTGCATTGACTTTCTCTGGATGATTGGGTTCCCCCTAGAAAGGCAGACGTGTGTGTGTAATTTATGTCATTTCTCCTGAGCCTCCACCTACACCCTGCCAGAGAATCCTGGGCATTGCATAACATGCAGACAGATCCCCACTCCGCATAGGAATTGCAGAGAGTTCTATATTTAAAAGGCCTGAGACATCATAACACTCTTTGCTATCATAACAATCTTTGGTTGCAATAAGGACGTGGGGCGTTTTGGCTGGAGTATTAGAGTTAATATTGTCACTGGGGAAGATTGCAACCTTCATGTGGTCCGCCCTGTTTCAACGAATGCAATCAACCCGGCGTGCACAATTAAATAAGATCAAATAGAACAAGCTGTCCTACAACTTTAGGCTCTGAACGCCATATGCAAGAAGAAGAGAATATTGTCCCACTTGCCATGCCTCCAGACACTTGAGACTCTTTCCACACTCCTCCCTTGAGCTATTAGGAGTTACACCTGCATTTAATCTGTTCCCCTAATCCAGGGGTGGGGAACCTGCGGCCTTAAGGCTGCATGCGACCTTCTAGGACATTAAGTGCGGCCTTTTGAATGAATCCAAATTTTGTAGAACAAATCCTTTCATTTTTATTAATATGTTTTTGTTCGTCTTTTATTATTTTTATTTTAATCTTAAAGGTTCAACAAAATAATCCTCTCCGACTGACGGCCACAATTAAAACATTAGTAAGTCATGAGGGCTATTTTATTGCTACGAAGAGTTACTAGCTTTAGGTAACAATGCGGTAACATGGTTACATATTCCAGTGGAGATTTTTCCCCTGGAGTCCGAAATTGCCTTATCTGAAAATGTAATGCTTTATTTCTTGAGTTGTTAATGAAAATGTTAAAAAATCGGACAAAACTTTGAAATAAAAATGACTGTCTTTCGCTGATGACGTCACAATGGATCTGCGTGCTTGCCCTCTTCCACGCGCTGCAAGGGACGTCACCCCCCCACCTCTCCCTCCTCCCCCGACCTCACCCTCCTCCCCCCAGTTATTCAAAAGATGCTCGGGGATTGCTTTCTCTTGGGGATCGCTTTCTCTCGGCTCCTCGGTCGGCTCCTCTCTCTCCCCCCGGCCTCTCTCTCTCCCCCCGGCCTTTCTTCCCCGTGGCCTCTCTTCCACCCCCCTCCCCACCCCCTGGCCTCTCTTCCACCCCCTCTCCCCCCCTCTTCCCCCCCCCTCCCCCTCCCCCCCTTCTTCTCCCCCTTCTCCCCCCCCCCCGGTTTCCTCCCACATTCAAAAGACGTAA
Source organism: Leucoraja erinaceus (assembly GCF_028641065.1). NCBI lineage: Eukaryota > Metazoa > Chordata > Chondrichthyes > Rajiformes > Rajidae > Leucoraja > Leucoraja erinaceus. Next base: position 16,820,867 of record NC_073379.1, on the reverse strand, counting down.
AGGTTTGTAGGTTCTGTAAATTGTCCCGAGTATGTAGGATGGAACTAGTGTACGGCTGATTGGTGGTTGGCGTGAACTCTATGGGCCACACTGTACCTTTAAACTGAATAAAACGGAACTGAACTAAACTGCACGTGCGGGGAGAAAGGAATTGTGTATGTGTTTGGTCAAGACCCAACATTGGTTGTGATGGTGGATGTGAGCGAAATGTTAGCAATATTCACAGGCGCTGTTTGACCTGCTGAGTTCATCCAGCAATTTGGATTTTGCTCCATATTCTTGTATCTGCAGTCTCTCTCTTTTGTATGTCAATTCTCTGTTTGAATTATTCTCAATTATTGAGGTTTTCCACCTGGTTTTGAAATGCATTGTGTGAAGCAAAATGTTTTTCGTATCGCAAACCGATGAGCAGTAGATTCACCATTCGGTGAAATAATGGTCAAATGTCTTGCTCAGTTGACACTGTGCAACTGAAGCTACACCATTGAAAGCCCGTTGAACAGAATTACTTGTCTTAGTTAAGGGCCTGTCCCACACAGGCGATTTTTTCGGCCACTGTCATAGTCGTAGCAGGTCGCTGAAAAACCAGTGACTGGGCCCCCCCATGACAATATCTATGACAATGTCTACAACAACCTACCACCTAGTCAACACCAAGCTACCGACAACTGGCGACCCATTAGAACGTCCACCTACAACCACGCCTACGACAACCTACGTCCACCCGCAACAAGCTACAACAAGGTACGACCCTGTCGGCGACAACTTAAGACAATTCAGTTGCAGGTACCTGTCGCCAGTTGACGTAGGTTGACGTAGGTAGTTGACGCCAATGGAATTCACCAAAGTCAGCATCGGCAACAACCTACATCATCCTGGCGACAACCTATGACAGCACCTACGTCAGGAGAAGTCAAGCTACGCTCAATGGTATCAAACTCACTGTCGCCGACCATCGGCGAAAAACTTTCAACATTTTAAAATCTAGCGGCGACCAGAAAGACGCTTTGACTCTTTGGGCAACTGAGGAGACTACTCACGACCATACCCCCGGTGATACCCCGGCAACCATGTGGGTCGCCTGTAGTCGCCTAAAAAAATAGCCTAAGTGGGACAGGCCCTTTAGGCACAATCCCCAACAACACATTTAGCAACATCGTCTCTTTCGGGAAGATGTGGAAACAGAATGATTATGGTATAAAAATAGTCCATTTGACCTATTGAATCTCTTCTTAGCAATCTCATCAGTCCCATTCCTCTCTTTTCACCCCCCCCTTGGTTTAATTGTACTCATGTTTCGTATCATCTGCCCAGACACTAATTTCACTATGTTGGAACATGTGATAATAATCAATGCCATAACCAAATGTAAGCCAATACCAATAGGCCTGCAAGTTATCTTTTCTGAAGTACCCATCATCTTTCCTCTTCGAAAACACCCTGGTTTACTCTCTCTCCTCATCCCTCACAGAGAGACTTCTATTATGTAATAAAAGATTTTACTCACAGCACAGTGGTAGGCTTGCCATAGCAGTTGGGCAGCACAGTGGCACAGCAGTAGAGTTGCTGCCTCACAACCCCGGAGACCCTGGTTCAATCCCGACTATGGGTGTTGTCTGTGTGGAGTTTGTACGTTTAATAAGGAACTGCAGATGCTGGAAAAATCAAAGGTGGACAAGAAATGCTGGAGAAACTCAGCAGGTGAGGCAGAGTCTGAAGAAGGGTCTCGACCCAAAACGTCGCTTATTCCTTCTCTCCATTGATGCTGCCTCACCCGCTGAGTTTCTCCAGCATTTTTTGTCTACTTTGGAGTTTGTACATTCTCCCTGTGACCATGTGGGTTTTCTCCGGGGTGCTCTGGTTTCATCACACACTTTAAAGATGTGGAGGTTTGTAAGTTAGTTGGGTTTGGTAAATTGTAAAATTGGCCCTAGTGTGTAGGACAGTGTTGGTGTACGGGGTGATCACTGGTTGGCGTGCTCAGTGGGCCGAAGCGCCTGTTTCCGTGCTCTATCTCTATAGCCTAAAGTCTCACAGCCCTCCTTGTTTACTTTGCTCAAAATGTTAAACTTGTGTCTCCTGTAAACTCATTTGTCCTTGAACCAATCGGCAGCAGAAAATGTTTCTCTCTATTCACCTTGTCTTTTAGCTTGTCGGGAATGTGGAACTAATTACATGTTTGAGCTCCATAATCAACTGGGAAAATCGCAACATTTACATCCGAGGTAACATTTTGATTAAATAATTCTTCAGTTCTGTTTGATTATCGTGTTTCTGAAATACTCACAAGAGAAAAAGATAGTGAAAAGGGGTGATTAGTTAAATTTCATCAACAACTTGTAGATGCAAATCACCTTCAACCAAGAATTATGTCCCAAGGTTCTGCTTTGATGCATCCAAAGACATTTTAGAACTGCGTAATGTCATTAGGCTCTTCGATGCTGGTGTTTAACAAGGCAAATGAAGCAATTCCCTGATTTGTGAGTGCTCCACTTATGATTTTTTTTTACTGCAACATTATTGACTCTTAAGGGGATGTGCTTTCAATTCTGAAGTAACGATGAAGAGCATACAGCTTTCCGCCGGAGGGGAAACTCTTCACTGAAATACCCAAAACACATTTCACACAGCATCTTGATTTCCAACATTTCATAAAGCAAACTATATACCGGCAACACGTGCCTTTCTTAAACTGAGGATCGGCTGTGGAGGAGTATCTTTTATTCAAGAGTTATGTTGGTTAAATGGCTTGGTAAATGTAAATTGTAATTTGGTAAACATAAAAATTGTAAAATGTCAAAATTGTATATGTAAAAAAGTTTCTTGAGTGTGTGTGTGTGGGTAGGATAGTGTTCTGTGCGGGGATCGTTGGTCGGCATGGACCCGGTGCTCCGAAGGGCCTGTTTCCGTGCTATATCTCTAAACTAAATTAAACTAAAGTCAACTAACAACTAACATGCGGCACCATAGTGCAGCAGGTAGTGCTGCTGCCCTAACAAAGGGATTTGTTATCAAACTTTATGTTGCACTAAACGTTATTCCCTTTATCCTGTATCTGCACACTTTAGGCGACTTGATTGTAATGACATTTAGTCTTTTTGCTGACTGGAACAAAAAAAGCTTTTCACTGCACCTCGGTACACGTGACAATAATAAGCTAAACTAAACTAAATTAAACAAAGTAACAAACAAACAAACAAATTTGCTGACGAGGACCTGCTCCACCCCAATCATAAGGTCACAAGTCATAGGAGCAGAATTGGGCCATTCAGCCCATCAAGTTTATTCTGCCATTTAATCATGGCTGATCTATCTCTCCCTCCAAACCCCATAACGGCTGACACCCGTACTAATCAAGAATCTATCTATCACTGCCTTAAAAATATCCACTGCCTTCTGTGGCAAAGAATTCCACAGATACACCACTCTCTGACTGAAGACATTTCTCCTCATCTCCTTCTTAAAAGAACGTCCTTTAATTCTGAGGCTATGATCTCTCCCACTAGTGGAAACATCTTCCCCACATCCACTCTATCCAAGCCTTTCGCCATTCGGTAATTCAGTCCAGTCATTCCTTCTGTCTGAAAGATGTGAAGGCCATTGGGAAATAGAAGTCGGGTTGCAAGCTGCACCTTCATGACACATTTGACCCATCAGGACCATGCTGGCAGAACAAACGATTACCCCGTTCCTTAAATCTTCTCTCACACAATCACATTAACTCCACTTTTATTGGTTTGTCATTTCCTACACTAAGGGGTAATTTACAATAGTCCACTCTTTATGGGATGTCAGAGAAAACTGGAGCACCTGCTGTAAATCTATTTAATTATAACTTCCGATGCCAAGGACGCCGGGAGTTTATAAGAATTGATGCACTCCACGGATGAACTTGTTATTCATTTACAGCTCGTGGGTGGGACTGGCAAGGCCATCTTTTATTCCCCATCTCTAATGTATCTTGAACTCAGTGGCTTGCACTTTTTGTAGGAAGTAACTGCAGGCGCTGGTTTAAACCGAAGATGGACGCAAAATGCTGGAGTAACTCAGCGAAACTGGCAGCATCTCTGGAGAGAAGGAGTGGGTGATGTTTCGGGTCCTTCAGTCTGAAGAAGGGTCTTGACCTGAAACATCACCCATTCCTTCTCTCCAGAGATGCTGCCTGTCCCGCTGAGTTACTCCAGCATTTTGTGTCTATCTTTGGTTTGCACATTGTTCAATGCTACACTACCATTGTCTATTTATTTAATTCTCTTAAAATATATATATATATATATACACTGAGGTTTTTTGTTATTGTTTATTATGGGTTTTACAGAGTAATATGTTTACATCTGTTGTGCTGCTGCGAGTGAGAATATCATTGTTCTGTTTTGGAACATGTGACAGTGAAACACTTGATTCTTGATCAAGCTGGAAAGGGTGCAGAGAAGATTTACGAGGCCATTGCCAGGACTCCAGGGCCTGAGCTGTAAGGATAGATTGAGCAAGTTAGGACTCTATTCCTTGGTGCGCAGGAGGATGAGGGGTGATCTTATAGAGGTGTACAAGATCACAGAGTCTCTTGCCCAGAGCAGGGGAATCAAGGACCAGAGGACATAGGTTTAAGATGAGGGGAGAAAGATTTAATTGGAATGTGAGGGGTAACATTTTCACACAATGTGTGGTGGGTGTATGGAATGAGCGGCTGGAGGAAGTAGTTGAGGCAGGTAGTATCGCAATGTTTAAAAAAAAATTAGACTGGTATGTGGATAGGACAGGTTTGGAGGGATGTGGGTCCAACACTGGCAGGTGGAACTAGTGCAGTTGGGACATGTTGGGCGGTGTGGGCAGTTGGGCCGAAGAGCTTGTTTCCACACTGTATCACTGTATGGCTCTCTGACTCTTGACTAGTTCTGGTCATGTGTGAACCAGACTGGGTGTAGATAGCAGATTGCCTTCCTTAACGTAATTAGTGAACCTGGTTGTCTTTTACAAAGTGTGTCAGTTTCCCTGTCATCATGATCGCTCTATACCAATAGTAGCCTTTCATTGGATAGTTTGAATATGGATTTCTACAGCTGCCAACTCTTGTTTGTAGATCATTAAGTTCATCTCATAAATTATAGTAGTAGAATAAGGCCATTCGGCCCCTCAAGTCTACTCTGCCATTCAACCATGGCTGATTTATCTTTCCCTCTTAACCCATTCTCCTGCCTTCTCCCCATAACCCCTGACACCCGTACTAATCAAGAATCTGTCAACCTGTGCTTTAAAAATATACATTGACGATCTCCACAGCCACCTGTGGCAAATAAACTAGACTGGGCCTTTGAATTACTCAGCCAGTACCACTTTACCATCAATCACAAGGCCAGTACACAGAAGGCCAACTGCACCTGGGTCGACTGAGCTCCCGGCTGGGGCCTGGGTTGGCATCTGGAGAGGACCCGGCGGTGATAGTGGACAGGTCGGTGGGACAGACGAGGACGGACTACATGGAAGTGAGGACAAGGAGCAAAGGGGAGCCTAGCGTGAGGGGACCACCATGAGGGGGGCGGGGGGGGGAGGGGGAGAGCAAAGGGGGACCTGGTGCGGGGGTACATTGTAACATTGTCAACGCCCTCAAGGTGGCGACTATTTGCATACCTAGGTAGTGCAAGCAATGAATTTCAACGTGACTTGTCACATGTGACAATAAAGTATTAATTCCTTCATTCATTAATTTGATATTTTATGGCCTCATTTGGTCAAAAGGTCTCAGATTCTTCACATTCGGTCTGCAATAAATTACGTTTTAAATTTGTCTTTTCCTTCTTGATTTTCATTATTTTCTAGTAAAGTCGTCAACATTAATAACGCTTTCTGGAAATACCGTGTATGTACCTTTATGATAACATGGAACGGTGCACCGTTTGAGAAATCTTGGCAGGCTGATGAAAGGGATTAAGGAAGTCTCCCGTGCTGTGTTACACAGCCCTCGACGATGAAAATTGGTATTTCGAGGAAGATTGACAGTAAAGGGGATATCAGCCAACAACAATATTCACACTGACATGCTCCAAATTGATTACAACATATTTTTAAAAGTTTCAGATCAGCAATGTCTCTACATATGAGAGACTGATCAATGAAGGAGCAGAGAAGGCGTTGAGAATTAATCAGGGCGGCATGGTGGTGCAGCGGTAGAGTTGCTGCCTTACAGCGTTTGCAGCAACGGAGACCCGGACTCGATCCCGTACGGGCGCTGTCTGTACGGAGTTTGTATGTTCTCCCCGTGACCTGCGTGGGTTTTCTCTGAGATCTTCGGTTTCCTCCCGCATTCCAAAGACGTACAGGTATGTGGGTAACTTGGCTTGGTGTATGTGTGAATTGTCCCTAGTGTGTGTAGGGTAGTGTTAATGTGCTGGGATCGCTGGTCGGTGTGGACCCGGTGTTTCCGAGCTGCATCTATAAATTAAACATCAATGCTGCTGGAGTCACACACAGGGTGGATTAGGACTGTAGACTTCTTCCTTGGTGAGCGTAATAATTATATTTTAAGATCATCTGCTGGTTTTATGCTTATTATTACTGAAACTAGACTTTTATTGTCTCAAATTCCTAATTTATTAGACTTGTTGAATATATCTTTCCCAGCTGCCGAGATGGAATTCAAGGTTGCATTTTTGACCAGAGGTCAATAGACAATAGACAATAGACAATAGGTGCAGGAGTAGGCCATTCGGCCCTTCGAGCCAGCACCGCCATTCAATGTGATCATGGCTGATCATCCCCAATCAGTACCCCATTCCTGCCTTCTCCCCATAATCCCTGACTCCGCTATCTTTAAGAGCCCTATCAAGCTCTCTCTTGAAAATATCCAGGGAACCGGCCTGGCCTCCACCGCCCTCTGAGGCAGAGAATTCCACAGATTCACAACTCTCTGTGTGAAAATGGCTTACCCCTTATACTTAAACTGTGGCCCCTGGTTCTGGAATCCCCCAACATCGGGAACATGTTTCCTGCCTCTAGCGTGTCCAAACCCCTAATAATCTTATATGTTTCAATAAGATCCCCCCTCGTCCTTCTAAACTCCAGAGTGTACTAGCCCAGCCGCTCCATTCTCTCCAGGTATGGTCCAGGTATGTGACTGCTGGCCTCGGAGATGGTGCTACACAAAAGGACACAAAGTGCTGGAGTAACTCAGCTGGTCAAGCAGCATTCACAAGTTGATAAGTCATAGGAGCAGAATTAGAATGTGTAAGAGTGTGACCAGGGCTGGATTTAGATGAAGAGTGGCCCTAGGCTATTCCACTTGTGAGGCCCCTCCCAATCCCCTATGTAAGGCCCCTCGCAATCAGCCTATGAAGCCTATAGGTAAATCCGGCCCTGCCGAGGCCCCCCTAGATCTCGAGGCCCTAAGCTAAAGCTTGTGAAGCTTACACGTAAATCCGGCCCTGAGTGTGATCTGTGGGATAAAAGGGAGAAAGCAATTGTGCATTTGTAACTGTTTAACCACATCTTTTCTTCTCTGACCCTCCTGAATATCCACAAGGCTGGAAGACAGTGGCAAATATTGGCTTCGTAGTCTGAAACTGTTTGCGAGAAATTGTCAGTGAAGCCTCCAAATGGAAACCCTGCCAAGTAACTGAAGGGCCTGCTTGTTTACCAGTGGGTTTTCATTTCAACGAACAACAGGTGGTTTCTACGAGAGAGAGAAGCTGGTGGCGAAGATTTGAACTTTGGACTTTTCAATTCCAAATGTAACTTCACGTCGAATGTGAAAATATATTGAACTTGTCTTCCCACTTGAAAGCCAATAGAAGTGAAACTTCATCTTAAGTGTATCCCCATTAATGCCGTACAACGTGGAAACAGGCCCTTCAGTCCACGATGACCCTCAAGAACCCTTCCACACTAATATTACACTGATCCCAGGTTCATTCTCACCGCATTCCCATCAACTCCCACCAGATTCTACCACTCACCTACATATTAGCGGCAATTATCAGTGGACAGTTAAACCAACCAAACCTGCAAGTCTCTGGAATGCGGGAAGAAGCCAGAGCACTTTAGGGCGGCACGGTGGCGCAGTGGCAGAGTTGCTGCCTTACAGCGCCAGACACCTGGGTTCGATTCTGACTGTGGACGCTGTCTGTATGGAGTTTGCACGTTCTCCCTGTGACTGCGTGGGGTTTTCACCGGGTGCTCCAGTTTCCCCCCACACTCCAAAGGCATGCAGATTTGTAGGTTGATTGGACTCTGTGAATTGTAAAATTGCCCCTAAGTGTGTAGGATAGAACTAGTGTAGGGGTAAGCATTGGTCGGCGTTGACTGGGTGGATGTAGATCCCATTTCCATGCCGTATCTCTAAAACTAAAAACTAAAACTCAATCACTTGGAGGAAACACATACAGTCACGGTGAGAATGTACAAACTCCGTACAGAGGGCACCCTTTGGTCAGGATCGAACCCGGGTCTCTGGTGCTGTAAGGCAGCAACTCTACCACTGCGCCACCGAGCCGTCCATATGATAATCACATCATACTCCAATGGGACTAAAAATGTCCCTCCCATGATGGATTTATAGTCAAGGTTCTGCTTCCTCAGCCACCAACTGGACAATTTAAGCTTGCTGCAAAGTACTGCACCTTCTGAAGCTTTTCCAATATCATGAGGTATGTCAATTACCAGTCTGTCTGTGATTATTGATTATGCACATATCCATCATTATGTGTCATTGCAGTATCCAAAATACCTTCAAGGCCAAATACATGAACATCACTTTAGAAGCCTTCTCTTCCATCATCCTGCTCTGGCACATTATCAGAGGATAGTAAAATGAAATGTAGAAAATACTGTTCAATTAATCTTGTTGCTACCTGGCCCAGTATTCATCAATGAAGCTATGTTTTGCTGTTTAGGGGGCAATGAGTAGAAGGAATGTTAGGTAGATCAGTCGGATTCAGTTGAGAGACAAACAGAGTGAATCTTTCCGGTCAAAGTCCGTTCTCTACAACTGGAAATATTTTCACTTTTCCAGTTCTTAAAAGTTCATAATTCGTAGGAGCAGAGTTAAGTCATTTGTCCCTTCGAGTCTACTCCACCATTCAAACATGACCGACTCTCTCTCTCTCAACCCTATTCTCTTGCCTTCTCCCCATAACCCCTGACACCTTTACAAAGGAAGAATCTGTCAATCTCTGCTTTAAAAATACCCATTGACTTGGCCTCCACAGCCTTCTGTGGCAAAGAATGTGGAATTCATGCTCATTATAGGAAAGATTGACACACAAAGCTGGAGCTCAGTGGGTCAGACAGCATCTCTGGAGAGGAGGAAGAGATGACGCTTCGGGTCGAGACACTTCTTCAGACCCGCTGAGTTACTCCAGCTTTTTTGTGTCTATCTTCATTTTAAACCAGCATCTGCAGTTCCATCCTACACATTAACCAAAGGCAATGCAGGATATGGTGAAACTGGTATTGGTATTAGTATAGTTTATTATTCACTGGTACTGAGACACAGTGAAAATCTTGGTGTGCTGTCCAGGTAAATCTTACCATATGTGAGTACATGAGGTAGTGTGAAAGAGACAATACACAGCGCAGAGAATAGTCACAAAAAGCTGGAGTAACTCAGCGGGTCAGACAGATTCGCTGTAGAAAATGAATAGGTGACATTTCGGGTCGAGACCCTTCTTCAGACTTCAGTCAGGGGAAAGGGAAACGAGAGATATAGATGGTGGTGTAGAGAGATAATATATTGCAGAACTCTCGTAGGAGAGAGAACTTCTTCAAAGTATAGGGTATCGTGTTACAGATACAGAGAAAGTGCTGTTTAAAAAAAGTGCAAGGGCTGCAACAAGGTGGCGCAGCGGTATAGTTGCTGCCTTACAGCGTTTGCAGCGCCAGAGACCCGGGTTCGATCCCGACTACTGGTGCTGTCTGTACGGAGTTTGTACATTCTCCCCATGACCTGCATGGGTTTTCTCCCAGATCTTCGGTTTCTTCGCACACTCCAAAGACGTACAGGTTTGTTGGTTAATCGGCTTGGGTTTGTACACTTGGTATAAGTGTAAATTGTCCCTAGTGTGTGTAGGCTTGTGTTAATGCACGGGAATCGCGGGTCAGCAGGGACTCAATCGTCCGAAGGGCCTGTCTCTGCTCTGTATCTCTAAACTAAACTAAGGAGGGAAAAGGCTACAACATTTAGTGCGTGATGAAAATCCAGTTAAAAAAGTGTCCATCCTTCTCCAATCTAAGTAGAGGTGAGTCACTCAGGACACTTGCTTTCCACTTGACAGCACAGTACATTGACACAAATTGGAAATGGCACGATGAATATGCTTCATTGGACTAAAGGGAATACGGTTCTGTCACTAAATCCCTCTCTTCATTAAAGCGAGCAACATCTCCTTGTTATAAACCAAATATATTTTCATCAGTGGATCCTTTGTTTGATTAAGGCTGTGTTAAAGATGATGCTTAATGCAAACCTTTATTCTGATTGGTTAGCCACATTGAGGTGGTATGATCTATAATTTAAGGATTAATTGTGGCATTGGTAGTTGATTTAATTTGGTTCGGCTCACAGTCATTCCTTCCCCACGGCGAACTCTATTTACTTCAAACAAGAGTCCAGTGAAGTATAAACAGCATCTCATATTTTGCTTGGGCAGCTTACACCCCGGCGGTATGAATATTGACTTTTCTGACTTCAAGTCACCCTTGCTTTCCCTCTATCTCCATCCCTCCCCCTTCCCCAGTTCTCCGACCAGTCTGACTGTCCCCCTGATTAAATGCTAGCCCTGCATGCTTCGTTGTCACCTTCTCCTAGCTAACAATGATCTATTCTCCTTTTTCTTCATCCCCTTTGATATCTTGTCTTCACACCTTACACTTCCTTATCTCTGTGTCTCCCTCTCATAGAAACATAGAAACACGGAAGTTTACAGAAGCCAATTAACCTGCAAACCCGCACGTCTTTGGAACGCGGGGGGAAACCGGAGCACCTGGAGAAAACCCACGGGGTCAAAGGGAGTACGTGTAAACTCCGCATAGCCAGCACACATAATCATGATCGAATCTGAGTCTCTAGTGCTGTGAGGCAGCAACTCTACTGCTGCATCTGGTGGTTGAAGGGAAAAATAATCCACTTAGTTCACATCTCAAGCTGCAAATCTTATATATAATCATCGTTAAACAAAGAGCGTGAATCTATCACATTATTGATGAAAGCTTGGAAAAGGAGAGGTGAAAATTTGACATGTTCATGCATGGTGTGGCAAGGTGATAAGAAGGTGATATGGGGTTTAACCATTCAATTCCATGCTCATTAATTATCAATGTAATGACAGTCATTTATTGTAGGTGACAAGAACGTGATGTACAGTATCCTGAATGTAGACGTAATGTGTAGGAAGGAACTGCAGATACAGTTTAAACTGAAGATAGACACAAAATGCTGGAATAACTCAACGGGTCAGGCAGCATCTCTGGAGAGAAGGAATGGGTGGCGTTTTGGGTCGAGACCCTTCTTCAGACTGAGAGTCAGGGGAAAGGGAAACGAGAGATATAGACAGTGATGTAGAGAGATAGAAAGCAAATGAATGAAAGATTTGCAAAAAAGTTGCGATCATAAAGGAAACACGCCATTGTTAGCTGGGGTCTAGGTGAGAACGAGTTACAGACAATGAAACTCAACAAGACGGTTTTGAAGCTCATACAACGACTTAGGTGGGGGAGTGACGGAGAGAGAGGGGATGCCGGGGTTACTTGAAGTTAGAGACATCTATATTCATACCATTGGGCATAGGCGGAAATCCTGGGAGGAAGACACGGGGACACGTTCCCCTCATGTTTAGAGAGGTGGAGGACAATCCCCCCATGTTTTGTTATCCGGATTTTAATACTCGGTAAAAAATAAATCTATTAAAAATCTTTAATAGATTTTTTAATAAATTAAAAAAGGAAGGACATAAGGGGTTGGACAGGCTAGATGCAGGAAGATTGTTCCCGATGTTGGGAAGTCCAGGACAAGGGGTCACAGCTTAAGGATAAGGGGGAAATCCTTTAAAACCGAGATGAGAAGAACGTTTTTCACACAGAGAGTGGTGAATCTCTGGAACTCTCTGCCACAGAAGGTAGTTGAGGCCAGTTCATTGGCTATATTTAATAGGGAGTTAGATGTGGCCCTTGTGGCTAAGGGGATCAGAGGGTATGGAGAGAAGGCAGGTACGGGATACTGAGTTGGATGATCAGCCATGATCATATTGAATGGCGGTGCAGGCTCGAAGGGCCGAATGGCCTACTCCTGCACCTAATTTCTATGTTTCTATAAGGGGGGGAGAAAGGGCTGGAGACACTTTTAAGAAGTCGGACAACTTTTAATAAGCCAGAGATACACAGTTGTGAAGTTCGACAGGCATTTAATATTACCGGTCAGTTATCCTTCATTCGGAAAAACGTAGACAATAGGTGCAGGAGTAGGCCATTCGACCCTTCGAGCCTGCACCGCCATTCAATATGATCATGGCTGATCATCCAACTCAGTATCCCGTACCTGCCTTCTCTCCATACCCCCTGATCCCTTTAGCCACAAGGGCCACATCTAACTCCCTCTTAAATATAGCCAATCAACGGGCCTCAACTACCTTCTGTGGCAGAGAATTCCACAGATTCACCACTCTCTGTGTAAAAAATGATTTTCTCATCTCGGTCCTAAAAGACTTCCCTCTTATCCTTAAACTGTGACCCCTTGTTCTGGACTTCCCCAACATCGGGAATAATCTTTCTGCATCTAGCTTGTCCAACCCCTTAAGAATTTTGTAAGTTTCTATAAGATCCCCCCTCACTCTTCTAAATTCTAGCGTGTATAAGCCGAGTCTATCCAGTCTTTCTTCATATTCCTGCCATCCCAGGAATCAGTCTGGTGAACCTTCTCCTGCTTATGTTTTATTTCCCCAATGAGCCAATGAAAATGCCCGGTCAGCAATGGCGATTAACTAACACTATCTATGACTACCTCGACTACACATAACTACATGGCGACCCCACTACAACTGCACTTACGACTACAGGATTATCAATTTTCTCCATGGCAACCAATTTTTGGTCGCAGAAATTTTTTCGACATGCAGTAACTCCTCGCGACCATGAAGGAGACTCACCAGAGACCACCAGCGAACATGTGGCGACAATGTGGCGATCATGAGGCGAGCGCAGAGTCTCTTGCACTTGTCTAAAAAGTCGCCTATGTGGGACAGGCCCTTAATGGAGACGATGGGACTACTTTTTTCCACAGAGGATAGTGAGTGTCTGGAACGCGTTGTCAGGGTTGGTGGTTGAGAAGGAAAAAATAGTGGCATTTAAGAGGCATTTAGATAGGCATAATGATATGCAGAGAGTGGAGGGATATGCATCATGTGCAGGTAGATAAACGATGGTCTCGGCATCATGTTTGGCACAGACATTGTGGGCTGAAGGGCCTGTTCATGTGCTGTACTGTTCTATGTACAGTGAACAGGAATGCAGATTATTATCTGAATGGTCAGATTAGGAAAAGGGGAGGTGCAATGAGACCTGGGTGTACTTGTACATCAGTCACTGAAAGTAAGCATGCAGGCAGAGTAGGCAGTGAAGAAAGCTAATGGCATGTTGGCCTTCATTGCGAGAGGATTTGAATTTAGGAACAAGGAGGTCCTACTGCAGTTGTAAAGGGCCCTGGTGAGACCGCACCTGGAGTATTGTGTGCAGTTTTGGTCTCCTAATTTGAGGAAGGGCATTCTTTCTATTGAGGGAGTGCAGCGTAGGTTCACCAGGTTAATTCCCGGGATGACAGGACTGCCATATGGTGAAAGAAATGATCGACTGGGCTTATATTCACTGGAATTTAGAAGGATTAGAGGGGATCTTATAGAAACATATAAAATTCTTAAGGGATTGGACAGGCTAGATGCAGGAGAAATGTTCCCGATGTTGGGGGAGTCCAGAACCAGGGGTCACACTTTAAGAATAAGCAGTAGACCATTTAGGACTGAGATGGGGAAAATCTTTTTCACCCAGAGAGTTGTGAATCTCTGGAATTCTCTGTCAGTAGAGGCCAATTCACTGGATGATTCAAGAGAGAGTTGGAAAAGCTCTTAGGGCTAGCGGAATCAAGGGATATGGGGAGAAAGCAGGAACAGGGTACTGATTCTGGGTGATGAGCCATGATCATATTGAATAGCGGTGCTGGCTCGAAGTGCCGAAAGGCCTACACCTGCACCTATTTTCTATGTTTCTATGTTTCTAGTTCCATGTTCTATTATCGTGAGGTGCTGCTGCAGAACTAAAGATTGTGCAGTAAAACTGAATTTGTTCAGCAACTATAATAAAGCTTGGCCATGAAACATCCCATTTAGAGAATCACCTCTTGACAGTTACTGACAATTCTATTAATGCTGGATTGTAATTGGCATGTGGCAGCCGGATTAGATTGCCCGGCGAGTATCATAGGCTTTACGATAGATGCTTTTCCATTGAGACCTAAATGTAATATCCCTTTAGGTCTCAGTAGAGTCAATCAGTGATCACTTTTCGGTATAACCCAGCTGTAACACACTCTGTTATTTGACTCATCATAGCCACAGTGCTTCCCACCATTGAAAGCATCAACATTATGCACAGCTTCAATAAAGCACGTCTATCATCGAGGATCCTTACCATCTGACTGTGCCCTCTTCTCACTTCTACCATCGCCGCCGATTAACTAGATTCTGACAACTTCCATTAATTTCCCAGACACACTTTATTTTTAGTTTAGAGATACAGCGCGGAAACAGGCCCTTCGGCACACTGGATCCTCGCCGGCCAGCGATCCCCGCACATTAACACACTATCCTACACCCACTAGGGACAAATTTTACATTTACCAAGCCAATTAACTTACAAAAATCTGTATGTCTTTGGAGTGTGGGAGGAAACTGAAGATCTAGGAGAAAGCCCACGCAGGTCACGGGGAGAACCTACAAACTTGCGAAAGATAGAATCAACAAGTCTAATAAATTAGGAATTTGAAATGAAAATCCAGTTTCAGTAATAGTAAGCATAAAACCAGCAGATGATCTGAAAATAAATCTATTACGCTCACCAAAGAAGAAATCTACAGTCCTTATCCACCCTTTGTGTGACTCTAGCAGCATTGATGTTTAGTTTTAGTTTTAGAGATACAGCACGGAAACAGGCCCTTCGACCTACAAGGTCCGCACCGCCCAGCGATCCCCGCATATTAACACTACCCTACACACACTAGGGATAATTTACATATCCAACAAGCCAATTTACCTATGTACCTGTACATCTTTGGAATTTGGGAGGACACTGAAGATCTCGGAGAAAACCCACACAGGTCATGGGGAGAACGTGCAAACTCCGCACAGACAGCACCCGTAGTCGGGATTGAACCCGGTGTAGCGGCAGATTATTATATCGTTCCTTTATCTCTCTAGCCACTCTGGAGAATGCATGGCATTAGGAGGATGCCGTTTGGATACGCATGTAAGCTCTCCATATCCTTCAGTTCAAAGCTTCTCGAAAGATAAATCTTCATAACCCAGTCTTTTGATTAATAGTTTCTTTATTGTTGAAGAAAAACAATAAGATATTCATCCAACCTTCTTCTTATACTCGTACACTTTAAACTTCGTCAAACTTCACCTTATCGCTTCGAAACGTTAGAAAACTTTCATGGTCAAAAAGTTATATCTTCAGCCATGGTCTTCCGAACTAAATTAACTAGATAATAGCTTCTGCACCAGAAGCCCAGCAGCAAACACGCCACTGACTACGTAATAAATCCCACCCACATATTTACGCGCAGACTAAAATGTAAAGGCAAATGCCCAAAATAAAGCCAAATGGCCCCTACGCCCGGGTCTCGGTGTTGCATTCGCTGTACGGCAGCAACTCTACCTCTGCGCCACCGTGACCGAGACTTTATTTATGTGCACAATGAGAGCAGCACAGTTCCAGTCACTGCTCTAGTCTGACATTCCACTCAGAGAGGTAAACTTTTTATACAGATTCTTTTGAATTTTTTTTATTTATTATTTTTTTAAATTAATTTTATTAGAAGCAATTGTACAAAGATAAAACATTCGGCATCTAAGATCATACAATTATTGTACAGCTTCATGTTTAACCTTATAACCTGAAAATAAAAGAAGAAAAGAAAAAGAGAACAAGAGAGGGAAAAAGTGAGGTGAAAAGATAGCTCGAAAAAGCACAAAGAAAAGACCCCGAAACTAGTGTGGCCGAAAAAAATAAAGATAGAAGAAAAAGAAAAGAAAAAGAAAAGTGGAGATATACTTGCCCCTCGCCCCCCCCCCCCCCCCCCCCCCCCCCCCCCCCCCCCCCACCTCACCCAGCCCAGCGTCGGATTTAAATTTAGATGTGTGTTGCGCAATACTATTCTTGTAAGAATTCGGTGAAGGGTGTCCATGTCTTGAGAAATTGATCTGGTTTTTCTGCCAAGACAAGCCTAATATTTTCCAAATGTAGTGTCTCGGACATGTTTGTAATCCACATCTTCACTGTAGGGACTGTTGTCTGTTACCAAAATTTAAGTATTAGTTTTTTCGCCGTTATCAGGCCATAGTTAAGAAAACGTCTTTGAAATAGTGTTAGCTCAGAACAGGCTTCTGACGTACCTAGTGTGATCAATTCTATGTCGGGGTACAATTTTATATACAGACTTTGACCCTTGAAATTGTGCGCACTTTCTAATTTCTTATCATTAATAATAATATGTTCTCTAAATATTAATATGCAATAACTCTGAAACAAGTGAACCTACAGTGCATGCTAATTACTCCTTTATTTAATTTTCGACCCTGACCTCGGGTGCTGTCTGTCTGGAGTTTGTACATTCTCCCTGTGACCATATGGGTTTTCTCCGGGTACTTTGGTTTCCTCCCAGATCCCAATGACGTGAAGGTTGGTAGGTTAATTGGCCCTCTGTAAATTGCTCCCAGTGTGTAGGGAATGGCTGCGAAAGTGGTATAATATAGAACTAGTATGTGAATGGATGATGGATGGGCCTAAGGATCTGTTTTCACGCTGTAATCTCCAAAAGAAACTTAAACTGAATTAATCAAACTAAACCACTTGAATTTTCATTGAGTGGACTGCAATAGAATGGAGTTTCTTCTGTGCAAATTAGCAGCAGTGAAGAACACAAATAATTCACTGCTTCTGTCTAATTTCATCATGCATCAAGCTCACACCAATTACTTGTTCCAAATCTCCATTAATTCTCAGTAGGAACAATACTGATATTAAATAATTGGTCTCTCTGATAATGCCCACAGTTTAAATTGTTTGTAAAATCATCCAGTTTACATCCTTTGGAGTTATCACTCACTGATAAGCTTTGCTTACTAATAGTGGCCTGAAGATTGTAAGTTAGTTAATGATTATATAATGAAAAGTAAAAGGTGCCCTTGGTAATGCTGTTCTGAAAATGAATTGATTTGAATTGTGTCTTCTTATTAATCACTACACGCAGGGCAGAAAACGTTGCATAAAAAACGTCAGGTTTCATTCTTTATATGGTTAGGATCATTCTATTGACATGAAAATAAGGCTGGAAGCATAACAAAATAATCTTAAAGGTACAGTCGTTTAAGAAGGAACTGCAGATGCTGGAAAATCAAAGGTAGACAAAAATGTTGGAAAAACTCAGCGGGTGAGGCAGCATCTATGGAGTGAAGGAAATTGGCAACGTATCGGGCTGAAGAAGGGTTTCGGCCCATGAACAGGCCCGTTGGCCCACAATGTCCATGCTGAATATGAGGCCAAGACCAAGACCAACTTTTATCTGCCTGCACATAATCCACAGCCCTCACTTCCCAGCATATTGCTCAATGCCAAAGTCATGTCTGCCCTTGTGTATTACCATTCTTCATGAGATTTTACTGCCCTCTTGGTGAAAGCAAAGTATTTATTTAGTACCACACTTACATCCTGGGACTCCAAGGACATATTCCCTCCTTTATCCTTGACTGTCTGACCTTCTTCTTATTTACCCTCTTGTTTCTAACTGTAGGTATATAAATTTGTGGAATTTTCCTTAATTGGAATTGCTAAGGCCATTTTGTGGCACCTTTTGGCCCATCGAATTGAGGGTGTCAGAGGTTATGGGGAGAAGGCAGGAGAATGGGGTTAGGAGGGAGAGATGGATCAGCCATGATTGAATGTTAGAGTAGCCATGACGGGCCGAATGGCCTAATTATACTTCTATCACTTATGGTATTATGATCACATGATTGGCCGCTTGTGTTCTTTCCTCTTTTCTTCATATTTCTCAATTTCCCATATTTCTTATTCAACCCTCTTAAGCCTTGCATGTACTTGCTTTATTTTTGACCAAATTTACACCATCAAAGGTTCAAAGGTCTGTGTATTGGTACAATTAAGGTACAGTGAAACTCGAATTACCATACAGCCACACTAAAAAAAAGCAGCAAGACCCACAACTACATAAAAGTTAACATAAACATCCACCACAGTAGATTTCCCACATTCCACACTGTGGTGGAAGGCAATAAAGTCTAATCTTCTTCACTCTTTATTCTCTCGCAGTCGGGTTTGTCGAACCATCTGCAGTCGGGGCAATCAAAGTTCTCGCAGCGGTGATCGAAGCCACCGCTTCGGGGCAACTAAAGCCCCGCGTCCGGGCGGTCGAAGCTCCTTCGGTTCGAGCTCCCGGAGTCGATCTCTAACCAGGGAATGCGAGCTCCACGATGTTAAGTCCTGCAGGTTCCCACGGTTGGAGCTCCCGGTCGGTCCCCAGCAGAGGCCGCCAGCTGTAAGATGTTCGGCCGCAGTGCGGACGGAGATACGATAGGAAAAAAATTGCATCTCCATCGAGGGAAAGAGATTTAAAAAAAATCACCCCCCCCCCCCCCCCCCCCGCCCCCCCCCCACCACCACACCCCCACATAAAACAAGCTAAAGAACACTAAAACATATATTTAACATATACTTAAAAACAACAATGAAGGAAAGGTCAAGACAGCCATTGCGGGCGCCACCTTGTGGCAGGAGTAAAAGTATACGGCTGTAAAAGCGTGGGTGGGCCACACTCGGGGTATACAGTTTTGGGCTCTTTACTTGTGGAATATATTTGCTTAGTTTCGTTTAGTTTA
Source organism: Leucoraja erinaceus (assembly GCF_028641065.1). NCBI lineage: Eukaryota > Metazoa > Chordata > Chondrichthyes > Rajiformes > Rajidae > Leucoraja > Leucoraja erinaceus. The sequence continues at coordinate 16,801,719 of NC_073379.1, read as the reverse complement.
GTTTAGAGATACGGTGTGGAAACAGGCCCTTCGGCACGCCAAGCCCGCGCTGACCAGCAATCCCTGTACACGAACACTATTCTACACACTAGGGACAATTTACAATTTGCACCAAAGTCAATTAACCCACAAACCAGTTTGCCTTTAGAGCTTGGGAGGAAACCAGATAAAACCCACACGATCACAGGGAGAACGTAAAACTCCGTACAGACAGCACCCGTCATCAGGATCGAACTGGGGCCTCTGGTGGGGTAAGGTAGCAGCTCTACCGCTGCGCCATTGTGCCGCCCGATGTGCAACTGTTCCACCCGACATTATGTTGGAGGCAATGGGCTCACAAGATTGATTCCAGCAGTGAAGGTCCTATTCTGTGTGGAATGCACTAACCTGCAGATGCTGGAACCTTGAGCAAAACACAAAGTGCTGGAGATACTAGGCAGGTCAGACACCGTCTGCGGAGTAAATGGACGGTCTGAAGACGGGTCCCATCTTGAAACGTCATTGTCCATTCCCTCCACGAATGCTGCCTGACCCACTGAGTTCTTCCAGCACTTTTTCTTCCTTATTTTCCCATGAGAAATATATGAACAGGTTGGGCCTGTAACCACTGGAGTTCAAAGGAGAGCGGTGACTTCACTGAAAACAAAAATTGTCCCGGCTTGTAAACGAGGTGCCTTCTGATTGAGACAGAAGCATTTCTTCTTTCAGAGGGCCACAAAATCTTTGGAATTACCTACAAAGAGAATTTTGGGGTTGGAGTCACTAAATATTGGACAATATGGTGATGATTCTGGAGAATGGGTTGGGAAGAGAGAGATGAGGCAAAGATCAGATCATTCATGATCTTATTGAATGGTGGAGGCTGTTTAAAGCAGCTTGATAAAGTAGCTCTTAAACTAGTACTACCCCTGATGTTGTATATTTTGCAGTGTTGCAATGACTGTGAAGAGAGATTTAGCCAGCACAGCAAGGGTAATAATCATTAACTCCAGTAGCAGCAGCAGAAAAAGTCGAATGCATTGGCAGACACAATTAATGATAAGGTATTAACAGCCATCCGTTAAGTGAAGGAGGAGTATATTATGTAGCCTTTTCTAGCTCCATTGTAAGCCGTGATGGTTATCATTTTGCAATTATGTCGTTATTAATTTTGCAATTATGTCGTACAAAGCAGGACAATACAATACTAGTTTTTCTATTTATTACTAATACATGGCACTTAAATAACAGCCGTACTTGAAAAGTGTCACAAAATCCAATGTGCTTTCTCTTTTAGCCATTATATGTTTTTGGAAGAACTTTAGATTAATTTTAGTGAGAAGCATTAGTTTGCTATCTAGTCACTAAACAAGATGATTCATGACCACATTCAAGTCATCCAGAGTGTACAGGAAAAGGGCACAACATTTAGTGCAAGATAAAATCTGATTAAAGATAGATCAAAGATCTCTAATGAGGTAGATGGGAGGTCAGGACTGCACTCTAGGTGATCATTCAGTTGAATGATTACAGCTATGAAGCTGTGAACACCTACCTATCCTGAATCTGGAGGTGTACAGAGGTAAACTTCTGCACCTCTTGCCTGATGGGAGAGGGTAGAAGAGGGAGTGAGACTGGTCTTTGATTATGCTGGTGACCTTGCCAAGGCAGTGTGAAGTGTAGATGGAGTCAAAGAAGGTTGGTATGCATAGTGGTCTGGGCTACATCTTCATCTAATGTTAATAAGGGGCGGCATGGTGGCACAGTAGTAGAGTTGCTACCTTATAGCACGCAGCGCTGGAGACCCAGGTTCGATCCCGACTATGGGTGCTGTTGGTACGGAGTTTGAATGTTCTCCCCGTGACCACGTGGGTTTCCTCCCACACTCCAAAGACGTACAGGTTTGTAGGTTAATTGGCTTGGGTTTGTATTCTTGGTATAAGGGTAAATTGTCCCTTGAGTGTGCAGGCTTGTGTTAATGTCGGTGTCGGTGGGGGCGCTGCAATCCGGCGCCCTGTCAGCAGGGTGTCCGGTTTTTCCCAACTTTTTTTGTTTTTTTAGTACGTTTTAAAGTATTTTTTTGTGTTTCTTTGTGTGTTTTGTGTGGGAGGGGTGGTGTGGGGGGTAAGGGGGAAACCGTTTTGGTCGCCTCCTCCACGGAGAGGCGACTTTTTCCAGGTCGCCTCCCCCGTGGCCTAACAACGAGGATTGGCGCGGAGACGTGCCCGGGGCTTCAGCGGGCGCAGCATGGACTCTCGGCGTGGAGCGGGCGAGCCCTCACTGGGGCTCGCTGGAGGGGAGTGCTCCGTTTCGCTGGCCCCCGGCAGCCGGCAGCCTGAAGCCGCATGCGGTCTGCAGAGTTTCAGCTGGCGCGGCGTCCGCAGCCCGGGATCCCTCGTGTGGGACCCGGGAGAAGAAGGAGCTTCCACCGCCGACCCGCGGCCAACTTCTACCGCGGACCCGGCGTGGACTTCCCATCACCCCTAGAGCGTTGCCGCCGGCCCGGCGGTCTGCAGTGCTTTGGGCTGCGGCGGGGACTTTAAATCTTCGACCGCCGGCCTGCGGCCTACACCAACCTAAAGCCGTGGTCTCCGGTGTGGGGAAGAGCCGATCCTGGACTGACTCTGGACTCTGGTCCCGACCACGGGGGGAAATGGAGGAGGACTGGCCAAATGTTGTGCCTTCCACCACAGTGATGCATGCTGTGGTGGATGTTTGTGTTAAATTTTTATTGTGTATTGTGTGTTCTTTCTCATTGTATCGCTGCTGACAAATTCATTTCACTTGCACTTTATGTGCAATGTGACGAATAAAACTGTTTGTATCGATTGTATTGTAATGTGCGGGGATCGCTGGTCGGTGCAGACTAGGTGGGCCGATAGGCCTGTGTCCACTCTGTATCTCTAAAAATGTTTTAAAAACTCTGCAGTTTCTTGTGGTCTTGGATGGAGTTGCTCCCAAACTGTGCTGTGATGCATCTCGATAAAATGCTTTCTGATGAGCCTGTCGCCACATGTTCACCACATGTTCGCGAATGGTTGCCGGGGAGTCGCCTTCATGGTCGTGAGGAGTTCCCGCATTCTGGGAGCTAGTCGTGGCCTCATTATGGTCGCCGCGTATTTTTCAACATGTTGAAAATTTAGTGGCGACCAGAATGAAGCCGCCCTGGAGAGTAGCAAGATTCCTCGTGCCGTAAGTGGGTCGCCAGGAGGTCCTAGTGGGTTACCAGGAGGTTGAAGGTTCTCATAGGTTGTAGCCGGTGCTAACCGGTGAATTTCATTGACTCATTGGGGAAAAAAAGTGAGCAGTAGTTTTCAGAACCAAGGATAACCGACCGGTGATGTTAAATGTCCGCCGCGCTTCACAGCCGTGTATCTCTGGCTTCCTAAAAGTTATCTCTACTCCTTCTTCCCCCTTCTCCCCCCTCTTTTAAAGGACTTATCGTACACTGTGCTTTAGCCGTCTTAATTACAGCGCCAACCTTCCTGTTCTTCGTGATGTGTGTTAGCATCACATTGGCTTTGCACCGTGTGAATTTCACACAGACAGCGCTCCCCCGCTTGCCCTGTACCCTGCCTGCATAACGGGCTGGTGAAAGAAGCGATGTGTGTGTGTGTTCCACTCTGACAGTCTCCGTTCCAGTTGCTGGTTTTTCAGGTGACTGCCGGTAACTTGATAGTCGCCGGCAGTCGCCTGAAAAATCGCCTAAGTGGGACAGGCCCATAAGATACATCTGTGGAAGTCAGTGAGGGTTATTGGGGTGATGCCCAACTTCTTAAGCCTTCTGAGGAACTAAAGGCGTTGGTGTGTTTTCTTAGCCATAGCTTCGACGTGGCTGGTCCAGGACAAATTGCTGGTGATATTTATTCCTAGGAACTTAAACTTTGATTTTCTTTTATGAGTTTTGTTCTCTGATATGGCTTGGTGGAGCCTTGGATTGGTCCCTATCCATTAGAAGAGGCATAAAGAACTCCCTACAAAACACACGGTAGTACAGAGAAATGAAGAGAAAAAGTATTGCAATTCCACATCACTGAATGGGGAATCTGTGGAATTCTTTGCCACAGAAGGCTGTAGAGGCCAAGTCAATGGATATTTTTAAGGCAGAGATAGATAGATTCTTAATTAGTATTGGTGTCAGGGGTTATGGGGAGAAGGCAGGAGAATGGGGTTAGGAGGGACAGATAGATCAGCCATGATTGAATGGCGGAGTAGACTTGATGGGCCGAATGGCCTAATTCCGCTCCTATCACTTATGACCGTATGTCCGTTCATTAGCACCACAAAGATGCCTTAATGGAGAAAAGTATGTGTTTACCAGCAGTTTAAAATTTGTTAACGATATTTAGTGATAGGATTTTATCATATTTAATGATAAAAGTTGTCCCCTAATGTAGATTGAAGGCCTGTCCCTAATTTGCGAGTTTAGAAGAGTTTAGGAGAGTTTAAAAAAGTGTCATGGTCTTGTTATATCGCCGAAGTAGAACACCTCCTACGACCTCCTTCGACTATGTAGAGACCTCCTACGAATATGTAGAAGACCTCCTTCAACTATGTAGAAGATCTCCTTCGACCTCCTTCGACTATGTTGAAGACTAGCTTCGGGAGAATTGGACACCGGATAGTGGAGAGTGAGGACGACCTCCTTCGACTACCTTCGACTATACTAACACTATCTATGACTACCTTTGATTACCTTCGACTACCTTCGATTACCTTTGATTGCCTTCAACTACCTACGAATAACATGCCGACCTACTACGACCTACTTCAACTAAACCTACGAGTAAAAGAAATATTGATTTTTTTCCATGCCGACCAATTTTTACTCGCGGTCAATTTTCAGCATGCTAAAAAATACTCCTTGACCAAACTGAGGCCTCGAGTATGCGGGAACTTCTCTCGAGCATGAAGGAGAGTTACATAGACATCCTAGGACCACATGTCGACCATGCTGCGAGTTTGTCGAGCGCAAACTCTTCTAAACTCACTAATTAGGTTTCCACAGTGGGACAGGCCCTTTACCCTTATTAATCCATGCCATTTAAAATCTCCTCTACACATATTCATGCCATCCTTTACATGGTATTACGGTACTACACAGCTTTACACGAGCAAGGTCAGCCGGCTCTCACAAGCCACGCCACGCCGATCATTCACAAACACCGGATATTTACACTTGCAGAGGTCTATTCAGGATAGACTGAGCTACATTGAAGCGATCTAGTATCAATATCGGCCCCCTAAATGTGGTGACTCTAGTGTAGTGACTAGGTGAGGTCTGTGTATGATTTTACCGGGTTGTCTATAAAACAAAGAATTCCACTGTTCTGAGGTACATGTGACAATAAAGTTTCATTGAATCATTGCGATGAGTTTGGTAACATTGTCACATCGCAGGGGTCCAAAAGAAAATCCACGATTCGCGACTTTTCAATCCTGTCTCATACTTTCTGCTTTTATCTCTGGTCTTATGTTACCAGCCATCTGCTTCTCAACTCCACGCCTGTATCCACATATTAATTGCCTCGCTTAGCCCTGTCTCTCCTCTCTCCCAGCCTACAATCATTCCGAAGAAGGTACCCAATCCAAACGTCACCTGTAGACGTTCTCCAGAGTTATGGATTGCACTTTTAGATTACCTGCTGCTTCCTCTTCCATGTTTATCCACTCTCCTCACCGTGCCAGCTGCTGATTCCTGGCTTATTATAATGTAACTTACAATGTAAGGGCGGCACGGTGGCGCAGCGGTGGGTTGCTGCCTTACAGCGCCAAAGACCCGGTTCGATTCCGACTATGGCGGTGCTGCCTGTACGGAGTTTGTACGTTCTCCCCGTAGATCTTCGGTTTCCTCCCATACGCCAAAGATGTACAGGTTTGTACGTAATGTACTGGGCAAGTTTTTATTTTTGCATAGAGAGTGGTGGGAGACTGGAATACATTGGAGGCAGATGCAACAGTGGTGTTTAAGAGGCTGTTAAATAGGCATATGGATATGCAAGGAATGGAGAGACCTGAATCATATGCAGGCAGATGAAATTAGGTCATAAGGTCAAGTTCAAGTTCAAGTCCGCGTTTATTGTCACTTTTCCGATTAAGGTATAGTGAATTTTGAGTTACCATACAGCCGTAGTAAGTGAAACAAACACAATACACACATAAAATAAAATTTGACATAAACATCCACCACAGCGGAATCAACATTCCTCACTGTGATGGAAGGCAATAAAGTTCAGTCATCTTCCTCTTTGTTCACTGTGGTCGGGACCTTGAACCGTTTGCAATTCGCCGTTGCCGACGGTCGGATGTCCAAGCCATCTCGTCGGGATGATCGAAACACCTTGGCGTCGGGACGGATTGGAACACTCCGCGGCATGGAACTCCCGAATCGGCCACTTCTGGTGAGGCGGCCATTACGGGCGCCACCTGGTGGTGCATAAGTGATAGGAGCAGAATTAGGCCATTCGGCCCATCAAGTCTGCTCCGCAATTCAATCATGGCTGATCCTATCTATCTCTCTACCTGCCTCTTTGATGAACCTTGGACTTGGGGTTTGGACACGCTGGAGGCAGGAAACATGTTGGGGGAGTCCAGAACCAGGGGCCACAGTTTAAGAATAAGGGGTAAGTCATTTAGAACGGAGACGAGGAAACACTTTTTCTCACAGAGAGTTGTGAGTGTGTGGAATTCTCTGCCTCAGAGGGTGGTGGAGGCATGTTATTTGGATGCTTTCAAGGGAGAGCTGAATAGGGTTCTTATAGATAGCGGAGTCAGGGGGTATGGGGAGAAGGCAGGAACGGGGTTCTGATTGGTGATGATCAGCCATGATCATACTGAATGGCGGTGCTGGCTCGAAGGGCCGAATGGCCTACTCCTGCACCTATTTTCTATTGACTATTGTCTATTATCAGACTTTGCTGGCTTTACCTTGCACTAAATGTTATTCTCTTATCATGTATCTATACACTGTAAAAGGATTGATTTGAATCATGTATTGTCTTTTCTGCTGACTGGTTAGCAAGCAACAAAAGCTTTTTACTGTACCACGATAAACAAAACTGAAAGTGAAAGGCCACTTACAACAGAGAAGAAGAAAACCTTTTTCACCCAGAGTTGTGAATCTGTGAAACTCTCCGCCTCAGAAAGCAGCGGAGGCCAATTCCCTGGATGTTTTCAAGAGAGAGTTAGATAGAGCTCTTAAAGATAGCAGAGTCAAGGGATATGGGGAGAAGGCAGGACCGGGGTACTGATTATGGATGATTAGTACCGCCTCACGGCGAATGCAGCACCAGTCCTAGGTTCGATCCCGATTACAGGTTCTGTCTGTACAGAATTTGTAACTTCTCCCCGTGACCTACATGGAGTTTCTCCGAGATCTTCGGTTTCCTTCCTCACTCCAAAGACGTACAGGTTTGTAGATTAATTGGCTTGGTAAATGTAAAAACTGTCCCTAGAGGGTGTCGGATAGTGTTAGTGTGTGGGGATCACTGGTCGGCGCGGACCCGGTGGGCCGATGGGCCCGTTTCCGTGCTGTATCTCTAAACTCTCCCACTAGTGGAAACTATAGAAGTTATATAGAATGTATATAGAAGAAACACGTTACTTCTTAATTTTACCAATATGCTTAAAACATTTAGTAAAGCTCGCAGATGTCAGCTATTTTTATGTGATCAGACGTCAAGGCACAAAAACAAATTACTGCTTAGTTTATTTTGCTTTAGCTAAGAACATCATGGTAGGCTCAGAAATTAGAGTAAAGGGCAAGGACAGTGACAGATTAAAGTTAGTAAAACATGCATGCTAAGCAGCCAAAGATAAAGACTGAAACTAATAAAAAGCTTTTTGAATTTATGAATCAGAGAACATTTGGAGTATGGCCAGGTCGTGGTGGCTCAGAATGTTCCAAGCCCAAATTTGTGCAAATAAAGGCTTTTCGTCTTCTTGAAGAATTCTCCGTGTCTGTGTCATCTTATCCACTTTGAGTCTTGAAAACCACGACAAAATTGGCGCAGCGAGCAGGGTCGGTAAGAGACCATTAATTAAATGACAAGTAGCCCAGGGCCTCCCAGCCCCTAATGTGGCTCTTAAGGACAACAGGACAAAGGTGGCCACCTAAAAACTATGCGGTTTTCCATTTCATTTGGACTAATAACCTGTTGTTCATGATAAGCCATTGGGTGCACAGAAATGCCTAGGTAATTAGAAGGTCTCTCCGACCCAAGAACCTGGCACTAAATTGTTCTAAAAAGGAGGACCGGGAGGATTGTCCAAGAAGGCCGCGCTGTGTGTGGTGAGTAATAATAGTTGTGATAAGAAAGTAATGTGATAGTATTAAGAGTGTATTAAGACCTCGTGGTAACCGACCCGAGAGGTTAGGGGTTTGCACGGGCGAGGCAGGTATTAAGATCTCGTGGTTACCGCCCTGCTCTCCACATCTACTCTATTCAAGCATAATAGCTCATATCCACATGCTCCCCCGATGCAGGATATTGATCACCCCGACACGAGAGCTCAAACGTCGCTGGCTACGGGAGCCAAGATCACCCCTTCAACTCGTGGCCCCCGACCGCGGGAGAACAAAGAAGGGAAGATATTGAACTTTTTCTTGCCTTCAATCACAGTGAGGAACGTTGAGGAGTCACTGTGGTGGATGCTTATGTTAAAATGTATTTTGTGTGTTTTGTTGCTTTTTATTGGCATGACTGTATGGCAAATCAAATTCCTCGTATGTTGCAAAACATACTTGGCTAATAAAATATGATTATGATTATGATTATTATGATCATGTTTGGCATATCCATGATCTTGTCTTGTGCTGCACTGTTCAATGTATTCAGTCAGCTTTGTCACTGGTGGTAATCTTAAACCACACATTGAAGCTCCCCAGCTCAGAGTACACACTACCCGTGGTTCTTTGAAGTGCTCTTCAACACACGTGAGCTATGGTCCCTCATTCAACAGAAACATAGAAAATAGGTGTCGGCCATTCGGCCCTTCGAGCCAGCACTGCCATTCAATATGATCGTGAGTGATATCCAAAATCAGTACCCCGTTCCTGCTTTCTCCCCATATCCCAGATGACTGTGGTTGGTAGGTGACATTCCCTGGGAGATTTTATTTGCCCATATGCCACGTCTTAATGCTACCAAATAAAGCACATCTAACAGGGTGGGCAAATTCCCCAAAGAACCAGAAAATAGAAGATATCAGCCTCTTAAAGATAGCAAGACCAAATGTCAACGGTGAGATACAGGTCCACCACCGATTTTCCAGCACCCTTGGATCCTGACCCTTTCAGGATTATCCGTTTTGCTGGACCGACAGAGGTCACCGCCTCCGAGAGGAGTCCAATGGTACCGGAATGATCCATCTGGGCAGCTGAGGGGCCGAAATACCTGCCCGCAAAGTTGGCTTTGGGAACGGATTTGCCAGCTTCGGCCGAGCCGTAGTTCCAGAGCCCCGGCCTCAAGGGGCAGATTTGACCCGCCGATCGGCCACAAAAGTCCTGATGAGATTGAGATCGGCCGACTCACCCGGTCTAGGCGGCACCCGGTCTGGGAGGAGTTCAAGTGTAATCTTGCAATTTTGTCCGAATTGAAGGAGTGCCAGACCATCAGTTTGACTTTATTTTAAAATTTAAAGTGTGGAAACAGGCCCTTTGGCCCACCGAGTCTGCGCTGACCGATGATCACCCACTCTATACTTCTATTCTATACACTAAGGACAATTTACAGAAGCCAATTAACCTACAAACCTTGCACATCTTTGGAGTGTGAAACTGGAGCACCTGGAGAAAACCCACGCGGTCACAGGGAGAATGTGCAAACTCTCTTGCAGGCAACACTCGTGGTCAGGATCTAACCTGTGTCGCTGGCACTGTAAGGCAGCAACTCTACCATTGCACCATGGTGCCACCACTGTGTGGCAATGAATTCTTCAGATTCCTCATCATTCTAAAGATACGTCCTTTTATTCTGAGGCTGTGCTCCCTGGTCCTGGAAACAGAAACATAGAAAATAGGCGCAGGAGTACGCCATTCAGCCCTTCGAGCCAGCACCACCATTCAATGTGATCATGCCTGATCATCCAATATCAGTTCCTCATTCTGGCTTTTTTCCCCATATCCCTTGATTCCCTTAGCCCTAAGAGCTAAATCTTACTCTCTCTTGAAAACATCCAATGAATTGGCCTCCACTGCCTTCTGCAGCAGAGAATTCCACAGATTCACAACTCTCTGTCATTGAGTCGTAGAGTGAAACAGTGTGGAAACAGGCCCCTCGGCCCAACTCCCCCACACCGGCTAACAATATCCCATTTACCCTAGTCCCACTTGCCTGCGCTTGGTCCATAACCCTCCAAACCTGTCCTATCCACGTTCCTGTCTAACTGTTTCTTAAATGTTGGGATAGTCCCAGTAGTGGCAGCTTGTTCCATACACCCACCACCCCCTGTATGAAAAAGGTCCACTCGGATTCCTATTAAATCTTTTCCCCTTCACCTTGAACCTATGTCCTCTGGTCCTCGATTCACCTACTCTGGGTAAAAGACTCTGTACATCTACCTGATCTATTCCTCTCATGATTTTTCCTCATCTCATTCCTAAATAGCCTATCCCTTATTCTTAAACTGTGACCCCCTGGTTCTGGATTCCCCCAACATGGGGAACATTCTTCCTGTATCTACCCTGTCCAATCCTCTAAGAATTTTATAGACTCTCCCATCTTTTAAACAGTGGGTGATTGGTGCCTGGAATGCACTGCACTGCCAGTGGTGGTGGAGGCAATTTCTAACTTGCACATACAATTTACAAATGCCTCATCAAGTCTGGATTGTGATATTAGATGGGCCACGGGTCCCTGTTTCTTTGAAATTAATCACTTAAGTCTTTCCTTAAATTTATATACTATTCATATTTCCAGTGTTCTTCCCCATTCAGAATAATTGGGTAAGGTAAAGATTTGGTTGGCTTGATAATCTATCCTAAAAAATATGTTTTTTTTTTTTAAGTAAATTGAAAGTTCAAACACGAGAACATGTCAAAGTGTGTTTCCATGGAGACGACAAAAGAAAATCAGGCATTGTTATTTTGAAAAAAAGTTGAGGGTTTTTTTCAGGTTATTGTAGACGAAGGAAGATGGCTTCATGCAGACAAACAAAAATAGATCAAGACATCAGGGAGAAATATGTACACATTCAATGAAAGAGGCAATGCAAGGAATAGTACACCATCTTCAGACTGAAGACCCAAAATGTCACCCCGTCCATTCCCTCCACAAATCCTGGATGACTTGCAGAATTTAGCCTGGATTTACAGAGTGGATACAGACACAGTCCTTCAGCCCACGGAGTCGATGCTGACCATTGGACATTCATTCACACTAGTTCTAGGTCATCTCACTTTTACATCCACTCTCTGCACACTAGGGCTAATTTACAGCAACCAATCAACCTCGAACACCGCACGCCTTTGGGGTGTGAGAGGGAAACTGGAGCACCCGGAGAAAACCCACGCGGTCACGGGGAGAACGTGCAAACTCCGTACAGACAACGCTTGTGGTCAGGATCAAACCTGTGTCGCTGGCACTGTAAGGCAGCAACTCTACCATCGCAGCATGGTGCCACCACTGCGTGGAAATGAATTCTGCAGATTCACCACCCTCTGGCTCCTCATCTCCATTCTAATGGTACAGCCTTTTATTCTGAGGCTGTGCTCCCTGGTGCATAGAAACATAGAACATAGGTGCAGGAGTAGGCCGTTCGGCCCTTCGAGCCAGCACCACCATTCAATGTGATCATGGCAGATCATCCAATCCAATCCAATCCAATCCAACTTTATTTGTTAAGCACTTTAAGACAACCAATGTTGAACAAAGTGCTGTACAGTGGAATAAACAAGACATCATAAACAGACAACATAACAGAACATAACATAACAGCTCACATAAAGCGCAAAAATACAACAATAAATTAAAAGACATAAAACATGAGTAAAAATAATAACCACGCAATAAAGCAATCAAAAAAGAAATTAAATCAAGTAAATAAAGTCGACCCCTTACTGTGTATCAAAGGCCACGGAGAAGAGATGGGTTTTTAGAAGTGACTTGAAAACAGACAGTGAAGAGGCCTGTTTAATATGGAGAGGCAGATCGTTCCATAATTTTGGTGCCGACACAGCAAAGGCACGGTCCCCTCTGAGCTTCCGCTTAGTTTTAGGCCCACTCAGGAGCAGCTGATTATCTGACGTGAGAGAGCGGGCGGGTGTATAAGGGTGAAGAAGCTCAGATAGGTAGGGCGGGGCAAGACCATTTAGGGATTTAAAAGCAAATAAAATAATTTTTAAATGGATCCTAAACCGAATAGGCAACCAGTGAAGTGAGGCTAAAATATGCGAAATGTGATCATATTTACATGTGCCAGTTAAAAGACGTACAGCTGCATTCTGTACCATCTGGAGACGGGCGATGGAGGACCCACTAACCCCCACATACAGTGCATTGCAGTAATCCAGCCGAGTGGTAACAAAGGCGTGGATTACCGTCTCAAAGTGCTGCCTTGACAGAATTGGCTTTATTTTGGCCAGCTGCCTCAAATGGAAAAAAACTTGATTTAACAACAGCCTTGATCTGACTGTCAAATTTTAGCTCAGGGTCCACTTTAACCCCTAGGTTTGTGATGCTTGGTTTAATATACTGGGCCAGGGAGCCCAGATCTACAGGGGGGGGCCCCAGTGGTGCCACCAAAAACCATTACTTCCGTCTTTTTATCATTAAATTAAAAAAGTTCAGAGCCATCCAGGCCTTTATGTCGTTGAGACACTCAAGTAACAGTCCGACAGAGTGTTCATCCTTCTTTTTAAGAGGCACATAAATCTGACTGTCATCTGCATAAAAGTGGAATGAAATTCCATGTTTCCTAAGTATGGAACCAAGTGGGAGCAAATAGAGAGAAAAGAGGAGAGGGCCAAGAACTGAGCCCTGTGGGACCCCACACGAGAGAGGAGCAGAGGAGGATACAGAGTCCCCAAGGCTGACACAGAAAGTTCGATCAGCCAGGTACGACCTGAACCACTCCAGTGCTATGCCCCTGATGCCCACCCACTGCTTCAAACGTGAGATCAATATTTCATGATCCACTGTGTCAAAAGCAGCAGTCAAATCTAAAAGCACAAGATCATCCAAAATTAGTACCCCATTCCGGCTTTCTCAGGAGCACCCGGAGAAAAACCATGCGGTCACAGGGAGAACGTGCAAACTCCGTACAGACAGCACCCGAGGTCTGGATAGAACCCGGCTCTGTGCCACTTGTACCGCCCTAGTTACTCCAACACTTAGTGTTTTGCTTATAGAATGCATTGTTATGTCCAGGGGGCTGCAATGTGTCCGAGGGTGAGGTGCTGTTCCTCAACGTGGCCGCTCTGTGACTGTACAGGGAGATGCAGACTAATTGGTCAACTTGGGAATTCCTTTTCCTTCTCTCCAGAGATGCTGTCTGACCCGCTGAGTTACTCCAGCTTTTTTATGTGTCTATCTTTAGAGAATTCAAGAGGCATGCAACATCATGTTCAGAGTCATTTTCCAAAGGGTAAATTTCTAGAATCTGCTGCTCAGCCTAACTTAAAAAAAACATGGGTATTCCATTGAAAGTAGTCAGAGAGCAATGGTCCAACAATAAAATGGACCATTTGCTCCCTTCACATCCACTAACTGCTATAACATTGCACAGCTTATGGTCGAATAAAATACTAATTTTAAATCACTGCCTTAAGCTTAAGGGAATTATGTGCCAAATCTTCCCGATGTGGGACCTCATTAGTTCGACATCTTCAGACTGTTTAAAGATGATTTATTGTAGAGTTTGCTTTAACAGAGCTGATAGTGGCACATCAAGTCCTCAGGAGCCTATGTGTCTTCTGTAAATGGCACAAGCAGTCTCCTTCCCCAGTGAACCTTCAGGCGAGAGAGAACACAACTGAACGAAAGAAGCGGATTTGTGTCATATCAGAGATCACAAATCACAGTTTTACCACCTCTGAAGATGGGTCCCAACCCAAAACATCATCCCTGCAGCCATCAGGCTATTAAACACTACAATCTCCAAATAAATCTCTCCGAATCTCTCTCTGTTCTCTTTCTCTCTCTCTCTCCCTCTCTGCCACTCTCTCTGTGTTTGTGTCTGTGTGTGTGTCTTTCTCTCTCTCTCTCTCTCTCTGTCTCTCTTTCTGTGTCTCTCTCCCTTTCTCTCTCTCTGTGTCTCTGTCTCTCTCTCTCTCTTTGTCTCAGTCTCTCTCAGTCTCTCCCTCTGTCTCTCTCTGTGTGACTGTCTCTCTATCTCACTCTCTCTGTCCGTCTCTGTCTCTCACTCCCTTTCTCGCTGTCTCTCTTTCTCTGTCTCGCTTTTTCTCGCTGTCTCTCTCTCTCTGTCTCTGTTTGTCTCTGTCTCTTTCTCTCTGGTGTACGGGGTGGTCGATGGTCGGTGTGGACTCGGTGGGCCGAAGGGCCAGATTTCACGCTGTATCCCTTAAGTCTAAAAGTTTAAGCCATAAAAAATATTTTAAAAGTAGAAGCAGAAACAGGCCATGCGACCCTTTGTCCTTGGGATGTCATTAAATGAGATCATGGCCGATCTTTTACCCCAACACCAGCCCCCTACACTGATCCCTTGAGATCGAAAAATGCATCCGTCTCCGCCTCGAAAGTACGCAATGACAATGTCACAACTGGCCTAAGATCATAAGACCAGACAATATAGGAGCAGAATTAGGCCATTCGGCCCATCAACATAGAAACATAAATAGAGAAACATAGGTGCAGGAGTAGGCCATTCCGCCCTTCGAGCCAGCACCGTCATTCAATATGATCATGGCTGATCATCCAAAATCTGTACCCCGTTCCTGCTTTGGCCTCATAATCCCTTGATTCCTTTAGCCTTAAAAGCTCAATCTAACTCTCTCTTGAAAACATCCAGTGAATTGACCTTCACTGCCTTCTGTGGCAGAGAATTCCACAGATTCACAACTCTCTGGGTGAAGAAGTTTTTCCTCTTCTCAGTCCTAAATGGCCTACCTCTTATTCTTAAACTGTGTGACCCCTGGTTCTGGACTCCCCCAACATCAGGAAACATTTTCCTGCATCTACTCTGTCCAATCCTCAAAGAATTTAATATGTTTCTATAGGAATCCCTCTCATCCTTCTATATTCCAGCGAATACAAGCCCAGTCAACCCATTCTTTCATCATACGTCAGTCCCGCCATCCCAGGAATTAACCTGGTGAACCTACGTTGCACTCCCCCAATAGCAATAATGTCCTTCCTCAAACTAGGAAACCAAAATTGCACACAATGCTCCAGGTGCGGTCTCACCAGGGCACTGTACAACTGCAGTAGGACCTCCTTGCTCCTAAACTCAAATCCTCTCGCTATGAAGGCCGACATGCCATTGGTTTCCTTTACTGCCTGCTGTACCTGCACGCTTACTTTCAGTGACTGATGTACAAGCACACCCAGGTCTCGTTGCACCTCCCCTTCTCCTAATCAGACACCATTCAGATAATAATCTGCCTTCCTGTTCTTGCCACCAAAGTGGCTAACCTCACATTTATCCACATTATATTGCTTGTGCCATGCTTCTGCCCACTCACCCAAACTATCAAAGTCACCCTGCAGCCTTATGGCATCATCCTCACAGCTCACACTGCCACCCAGCTTTTGTGTCATCTGTGAACATAGAGATATTACATTTAATTCCCTCATCTAAATCATTAATATATATTGTAAATAACACCCAGCACTGCGGCACCCCACTAGTCACCGTCTGTCATTCTGAAAAGACCAGTTAATTCCTACTCTTTGCTTCCTGTCTGCCAACAAGTTCTCTATACATGTCAATACCCTACCCCCAATACCATGTGCTCTAATTTTGCACACTAATATCTTGTGTAGGACCTTGTCAATGGCCTTTTGAAAGTCCAGATACACCACATCCACTGGCTCTCCCTTATCCATTCTACTTGTTACATCCTCAGAAAATTCCAAAAGGTTAGTCAAGCATGATACCCAATGGCCTCCACAGCCGTCTGTGGCAATGAATTCCACAGATTCAACACCCTCTGGCTAAAGAAATTCCTCCTCATCTCCATTCTGAAGGTACATCCATTCATTCTGAAGCTGTGTCCTCTGGTCCAGGACTCTCCCACTACTGGAAACTTCCTCTCCACATCCACGCCATCTCTCTGTGTACAGAATTCCAAAGATTTGGGTGGAGAAATTTATTTCATGTCTTTCTGAATGGCTGACTAATATTTGTGGAATATTATCTGCGATCTCCCTTGTTCTGGACATGTCAGGCAGGAGAAACATTAACACCGCATCCACATCCACCTTGGAAGAGTTTTGAATGAGATCACCTGTCATGACTATGGGTGGCACAGTGACGCAGCAGTAGAGCTGCTGCCTTACAGCGCCAGAGACCCGGGTTCCATCCTGACTACAGATGCTGTCTGTATGGAGTTTGTACGTTCTCCCCGTGACCTGCGTGGGTTTTCACTGAGATCTCCAGCTTACTCCCACACTCCAAAGACGTACAGGTTTGTAGGTTAATTAGATACGTAGATACATAGACAACTGGTGTAGGAATAGGCCATTCGGCCCTTCGAGCCAGCACTGCCATTCAATGTGATCATGGCTGATCATCTACAATCAGTACCCCGTTCCTGCCTTCTCCCCATATCCCCATATCCATAGAGCTCTATCTAACGATCTTTTGAATGTGTCCAGTGATTCGGCCTCCACTGCCTTCTGAGGCAGAGAATTCCACAATTTCGCAACTCTCTGTGTGAAAAAGATTTTCCGCATCTCAGTTCTAAATGGCCTACCCCTTATTCTTAAACTGTTTCTCTCCCTTTCTCTGTTTCTGGATTCCTCCAACAGCGGGAACATGTTTCCTGCATCTAGCATGTCCAATCCCTTAATTATTTTATATTTTTCTATAAGGTCCCCTCTCATCCTAAATTCCAGTGAATACAAGCCCAGTCGCTCCATTCTTTCATCATATGACAGTCCCACCATCCCGGGAATTAGCCTTGTGAACCTACGCTGCACTCCCTCAATAGCAAGAATGTCCTTCCTCAAATTAGGAGACCAAAACTGCACACAATACTCCAGGTGTGGTCTCACCAGGGCCCTGCACAACTGCAGAAGGACCTCTTTATTCCTATACTCAACTCCTCTCGATATGAAGGCCAACATGCCACTAGCTTTTTTCACTATCTGTTGTAACTGCATGCTTACTTTCAGTGACTGATGTACAAGGACTCCCATGTCTCGTTGTACTTCCTTTTTTCCAAACTGACACCATTCAGATAATTATCTGCCTTCCCGTTCTTGCCAACAAAGTGAATAACCTCACATTTATCCACATTAAACTGCACCTGCCATGCATCTGCCTGCTCACCTAACCTGTCCAAATCACGCTGCATCCTCATAGCATCCTCTTCACAGTTCACACTGCCACCCAGTTTTGTGTCACCTGCAAATTTGCTAATGTTACTTTTAATTCCTTCATCTAAATCATGAATGTATATTGTAAATAGCTGCGGTCCCAGCACCGAGCCTTACGGCACCCCACTAGACACTGCTTGTCATTCTGAAAAGGACCCGTTAATCCCTATTCTTATTTCCTGTCTGCCAACCAATTTTCTATCCATGTCAATACCCTACCCCCAATACCATGTGCTCTAATTTTTCCCACTAATCTCCTGGGACCTTATCAAATACTTTATGAAAGTCCAGGTGCACTACATTAACTGGCTCTCCCTTATCCATTTTACTTGTTACATCCTCAAAAAAATTCTAGATTAGTCAAGCATGATTTCCCCTTCATAAATGCATGCCGACTTGGACCGATTCTGTCACTGCTATCCAAATGTGCTGTTACTTCATCTTTTACAATTGACTCCAGCATCTTCCCCGCCACTGATGTCAGGCTAACAGGTCTATAATTCCCTGCTCTCTCACTTCCTCCTTTCTTGAAAGGTGGGATAACATTAGCTACCCTCCAGTCCACAGGAACTGATCCAGAATCTATAGAACAATGGAAAATGATCACTAATGCATCCACGATTTCTAGAGCCACCTCAATGAGCACCCTGGGATGCAGACCATCAGGCCCTGGAGATTTATCAGCGTTCAGTCCCATCAGTCTACACAACATCATTTCCTGATTAATGGGAATTTCCTTGTTCGCTCCATCACCCTAGGTCCTCTGTCCCCTAGTACATCTGGGAGATTGTTTGTCTTCCTTAGTGAAGACAGATTCAAATTACCTGTTGAAGTCGTCTGCCATTTCCTTGTACCCCATAATAAATCACCTGTTTCTGTCTTCAAGGGCCCCACATTTGTCTTAATTAAATTTTTCCTCTTCACATACCTAAATAAGCTTTTACTATCCTCCTTTATATTCTTGGCTAGCTTACTTTTGCACCTCATCTTTTCTCCCCGTATTGCCTTTTTAGTTATCTTCTGTTGTTCTTTAAAAGTTTCCCAATCCATTGGCTTCCCGATAATCTTTGCTATGTTATACGTCTTCTCTTTTATTTTTATACTGTCCTTGACTTCCTCTCACTCCCCTAAGAATCTTTCTTCCTCTTTGGAATGAACTGATCCTGCAACTCCTGGATTATTCCCAGAAATACCTGCCGTTGCTGTTCCACCGTCATCCTTGCTAGGGTCCCTTTCCAGTCAAATTTGCCCAGCTGTTATCTCCATCGTCCACTTCGTTCAACTGCAATACTGACACTTCCGATTTTTCCTTCTCCCTCTCAAATTGAAGATTAAAACTTATCACATTATGGTCATTACCTCTTAACGGCTCCTTTACCATGTCCCCTTATCAAATCCGGTTCATTACACAACACTAAATCCAGAATTGCCTTCTCCCTGGTAGACTCCAGTACAAGCTGCTCTAAGAATCCATCTTGGAGACACTCCACAAACTCCCTTTCTTGGGGTTCAGTACCAACTTTATTTTCCCAGTCCCCCTGCATGTTGAAATCTCCCATAACAACCGTAGCATTACCTTTGTTACATGCTAATATTAACTCCTGATGCAACTTGCACCCATCAGGCTACTGTTTGGGACCTGTAGATAACTCCCATTAGGGTATTTTTGCCCTTACAATTTCTCAGTTCTATCCATACTGACTCTATATCTCCTGATTTTATATCACCCCTCGCAAGGGACTGAATCTGGAGAAGATCACCAGATCACCCCAACCAGCAATCCAGGACCTATACCCATCTCGCTGTCGCAAGAGAGCAAGCAATATCATCAAAGACACCACCCACCCAGCACACAAACTGTTCACCCTCCTACCTTCCGGTAAGCGCTACCGCAGCATGCGGAGCAAAACCACCAGATTCAAAAACAGCTTTTTCTCTCAGGCCATCAGACTACTCAACAAACTTAAGAAAATTCCATGAACAGTACCCAAACAAAGACAAACAAACTGTGAAAATAACTTTGGCTCAATGTCTCCAGTACGAAATTTGCACTTTTTCTATATTGCACCTTTCATTGTTGCACCCTGTTTAAAATACCTCAAAGTTTTTGCTACATTTTGGCACACTGTGAATATTTTAATATTTTAAATAATGTAATGTCTATTGTCTATTTTTATTGGTATGTTGTCTGTCTGTGTTTTTAATATTACTTGCACATTTGGAGTATGGGGAAACGTAATTTCAATCCTCTGTGTAACTACTGTTGCATAATTGAATTGACAATAAAGTTTACTTTGAACTTTGAATTTCATTCCTTACCGACAGAGCCACCCCACCCCCTCCGCCCACCTGTCTGTCTTTTTGATAGGATGTATACCCTTGAATATTCACTTCTAATCTGGTAGCAGCCATGTCTTTGTAATTCCCACAACATCATACTCACCAATTTCTAAATGAGCCTCAAGCTCATCCACTTTATTTCTTACACTTTGCACATTTATATATACCATCTCATATATAACATTGGCTTGGTATAGGTGTAAATTATCCCCAGTGCGTGTAGGGTAGTATTAATGTGCGGGGATCATTGGTCGGCGCGGACTCGGTAGTCCAAAGGGCCTGGTTCCATGCTGTATCTCTAAACTAAACCAAATTAAATGACTACCATAGACAATGTATTCTAATTTCGACAGCTCCAGCCAAAGCACTCCAGCAATTACAGTCCCTGCACATAGCCCCCTGCCAGACCTCCCTAGACATCATACCCATGACAGCCCATACACAGTGTAGGAACCCAGACAGCATATATTGGTGGGCACACACCAGACAGTATCTCTGCCTAGCGCATAATTGGAAAAATAGGAGAAAAAAGACAAGCTCTTCTTTTTCCTGACAAGGAGCCAGGGATTCATAAAGAACTGACAGTGACATATTTTATCATCAAAGATTAATTCAAGTCTGATTGATGACAGCTCACTCTCTCACTGGCCATATTCAAGAAGGACTGAAGATCTTGAAATGCTCAGGGGTTCAGTCAATGTCAACGGGAGGGTGACAGGTTGTGAAGAGAGAGAGAGCCTTCATTGTACCATCGGTTAATCTCAACTTCAGCAGTCCCTCCGGGTCAAGAATGATCAGTGATATTTAAGGCAGAGATAGATAGATTCTTGATTAGTACGGGTCAGAGGTTTTGGGAAGAAGGCAGGAGAATGGGGTTAGGAGGGAGAGATAGATCAGCCATGATTGAATGGTGGAGTAGACTTGTGGGCCGAATGGCCTAATTCTACTTCTATTCCTTATGATTTTACTCTGCTTCTGTCTGTTCTGGGGTGGCTGATGAGGACAAGTCAGGAAAACCTTGAGCAGCAGGTTGGAGAACAGCTTCTGCCCAGCAACTATCAGGCTTGTGAACTCTGCGTAACACCAACCTCAGCAACTATTCAATTCAATTCAATTCAGTTCAATTCAATTCAATTCAACTTTATTGTCATTGCACAGATACAAGTATAGGTACAACAAAATGCAGTTTAGCGCCTGGTCATAGTCATAGTGCAAGATAGGAATAAAAAAAAATCCAGAACAAGCATACATTAGAGTAAGAAGAGTAGCGGCTAACAATGTGGATGGAGAGACCAAAGATATCTAGCGACGGGACTCATAGCGAGTTCAGCAATGTAAGTGTGTTGTTGATAAAGCTGTTCCTCATCCTGTTAGTTCAAGACCTGAGGCTCCTGTACCGCCTCCCTGATGGGAGGAGGGCAAACAGTCCATGGTTAGGGTGAGAGGGGTCCTTGATGATCTTCCTGGCCCGTCTCAGACACCGTTTTCGGTGGAGGGCATCCATGGCAGGGAGCGGGGCACCGATGATGTGCTGAGCGGTTTTCACCACCCGTTGTAGTGCCTTCCTGTCCGCTGCGGTGCAACTGCTGTACCATACCGTGAAGCAGGTGGTCAGGATGCTTTTGATGGTACAGCGGTAAATGTTGGTCAGGATCTGGGGGGACAGGTGAGCTTTCTTGAGCCTCCTCAGGAAGTAAAGGCGCTGCTGTGCCTTTTTGATCAATTTGGTGGTATTGAGGGACCAGGACAGATCCTCTGAGATGTGTACCCCGAGGAATTTGTAGTTGGAGACGCGCTCCACCTCAGTCCCGTTTATATGACATGTTTGCCCCCTCTGTTCTTCCTGAAGTCAACAATAATTTCCTTCGTCTTCTTGGCGTTGAGGACGAGGTTATTGTTGGCACACCAGGCTGCCAGGTTCTGGACCTCTTCCCTGTAGGCTGACTCGTCGTTGTCACTGATCAGTCCTACCACTGTGGTGTTGTCGGCAAATTTAATGATGGCGTTGGAGCCATTCTTAGAGATGCAGTCATGGGTGAAGAGGGAGTAGAGGAGAGGGCTGAGCACACAGCCCTGTGGCACGCCGGTGTTCAGTGTTATAGTGGAGGAGGTGAGGTTGTTGATCCTAACAGACTGTGGTCTGTTGGTGAGGAAGTCCAGTGTTCAGTTGCAGAGGGAGGTGGAGATGCCAAGTCCGCTGAGTTTGGTGATCAAGCCAGCGGGGATGACAGTGTTAAAGGCGGAGCTGAAATCAATGAACAGCAACCTGATGTAGGTGTTATTGGTGTCCAGGTGGGTCAGGGCTGAGTGTAGGGCCCCCGATATAGCATCTTCTGTAGACCGGGTAGGCAAACTGATGGGGGTCCAGTGTGGGGGGGAGGCTGGATTTGAGGTGAGCCAAGATCAGCCGCTCAAAGCACTTTGCGATGACAGGGGTGAGTGCCAATAGGCGGAAGTCGTTGAGACTCCCTAAAGCTGACTGTTTGGGCACTGGCACGATGGTTGATGTCTTGGGGCAAGTAGGGACGACACCCTGGGTCAGTGACAGATTGAAAATGTCAGTGAAGACCAGGGATAGTTGTCCAGCACATGCCCTGAACACACGCCCGGGGATGCCATCGGGGCCGGCGGCTTTGTGTTCATTCACCTTGCTCAGTGCGCCTTGTACAGCAGAGGTGGAGAGGCTGAGGGGTTGTTCGTTCGGCGGCGGGGCAGCTTTGATGGCTGGAGTTTTGTTGTCCCGGTCAAAACGAGCATAGAAGTGGTTTAGCTCGGCAGGAAGGGAGGCGTTGTCTGTGGGGGGGAGGGGGGGGTGTTAACTTTATGGTAATCAGCAATGGATTGAATTCCTTGCCACATGTGCCTGGGGTCGTAGTTGTTTTGGAAATGCTCCTCGATCTGCCGTTTGTGTTTGAGTTTAGCGTTCCTAATTCCCTTTTTCAGATTGGCCCTGGATGAGCTGTATCCCTCAGCGTCGCCAGATTTAAAAGCGGCATCGCGAGCCTTCAGCAGGAGTCTGACCTCCCTGCTCATCCACGGCTTCTGGTTAGGGAAGGTCTTTATCTGTTTGTGGGTAGTGACGTTGTCAGTGCAGAATTTTATATAGTCCAAAACGGTTGAGGTGTATGAGTTAATGTCCACTTGGGAGTTAAAGGTGGCCTGGGTGGTGAACAGTGCAGTCTGTTTGCTGAAACTGTTCCTGTAATACAGAGAACGTGCAAACTCTGTACAGCCAGCACCCGAGGTCAAGATCAAACCCAGGTCTCTGGCGTTATGAGGTAGCAGATCTACCAGCTGCACCACTGTGCTATCCATCTTCTTTGTACTGATTCCTTGGTTGGACTGTGGTCTTTGCTTTTTGCACTGATGAGGTTACCTAGTATGATGGTTATCAATTTATTGTATATTGGATTAGTAAATAGTACTTTGTATACCTTGTGAGTTGTGACTGTCGGCAGACCAATTCCCCTCTGGGGATGAATAAGGTTTTATCATATCGTATCGTAGATCTGTCCATTTGTGATTACATGCCAGTTGTGCTAAAAAAAAATCATAATTCCATTATCGGCACAAATGACTACGAACCTCATGTGCACTCTAGATCCACAGACGCTGCTACAGCTGGGGCAAGAGATGTTTGATAGTGTGCATGTTATGCAGTCAAGAGGTCTACAACTCTTCTTGCTTTTAAGGAGGTCTCATGCAAGCTCCTTCCAAGGGACTCAACAGTCAATATCATCCTGAATACCTCTCTATTTTGAGTGGTCCTGGGCCAGGGATTCGCATGAATTGACAGCGATGTCGTGCTTACTTCTCCACCCCACACCCCTCATTCCCTCCATACCTACCCACTTCCCCTTCACATTCTCCACCCTATATCCCTCTCCTCCCTTCCTACCCCTCCCCGCCACTCCTTCCCTTCCCATATCCCTCTCCTCGCCTCTCCTCCCTCTCCTTCCCCCTTCCCCTCTCGCACTACCTCTCCAATCTCTCCAATCTGGAGATGCTGGCTGTCCCGATAAGCTACTCCAGGGGGGGGGGGGGGGGGGGGGGGGGCTAAGTGTGTTCCAGGATTCAGTAAGAAGCAAAAGAGGGTCAGTGGCATAAAGGAGGTGAAGTGTGTGGAGAGTGGATGACGGGAAGGTCATTTAGCTGTGTGATAAATTCAAGGATGGAAGTAAAAGATGATACAAGTTGTAGAGTTGGCTGGTGTTGTAGAGGTGGTAAAAGACTGGGTGTTCAATCAGGGTTCCCATTCTAGTTTCTTTGTTTCTACAAAATACCTTATGGATGGGAGGGATCCCATTGAACCTTGTCAGGTACTGAAATAGCTAGATTAAGTTCAAGTTCAATTTCAAATTTATTGCCACTTAACCAATTAAGGTACAGTGAAATTTGAGTTACCAAACAGCTACATTAAGTGAAAAGAACAGAATACACACATAAAATAAAATGTGACATAAACATCCACCACAGTGGAATCCACATTCCTCACTGTGATGGAAGGCAATAAAGTTCAGTCATCTTCCTCCTTTGTTCACTCCGCAGTTTGCCGCAGCCGACGGTTCGATGTCCAGGCCCTCTCGTTGGGATGATCGAAACTCCGACGTCGGGACGGATTGGAACACTCCGCGGCATGGAGTTCCAGAGTCGGCCGTTTCTTACCGGAGACCGCGGGCTTCACGGTGTTAAAATCCACAGGCCCTGTGGTCGGAGCACTTCTTCTGGCGATCCTCAGCAAAGGATCGCAGTTCCGCGATGTTAAAGCACGCACCGCGTCTGTGGCTTGAAGCTCCAGGCTGGTCTCCAGGAAAGGCCGCACCAATCCAGTTGTTAGGCCGCCGCGGGTGAGCGGGGGTGGAGGGGGGCAGAGATGAGACACTGAGAAATTCACATCTCCCCTCCTCCCCCACACTCCTCCCCCACACAAACTAACCCAGACACATTGAAACACACATTTAAAACACACTTAAAATAATAAAAACAGAGAAGGGGCGTGACAGACTGCTGGCGAGGCAGTGGAAGGATAGAGTGGATGTGGAGAGGATGGATGTTTCAAGTTGTGATTTAAAACACACCGTATAGATTGTATCCTCTTGTACGAAAGGAGATAGGTAGCTAAGCCATTACACAGCAGCTTCTAATTGAGGACTATTCACTAACACATTTCATTTGTTACCTATTCACAGAATTACATGCCTTATAAAATAAAGTGGGACTTATTAAAAGTCCATTTGACCCATGAGAAATGCAGTGAGCAATTACTCAGATCTGTATTCTGGGAGATAGTGACCCAATTAGGAGGGAAAAAATTAACCAGGAATCACATTCACCAATAGATCTTCCTTTGTGCATATTAACTTGTCACAGAGAAGATGATGATTCACAGAGAGAAAAGAGGAGACACAGCAGAACTGTTAGCAGTACTGAAGTGACTGCTTGAACCTGCAGTTATTTTTTTAATCAAGAGGGACTGTAAATAATTTAGCACCGCATCCCAGGCACATCTTGATAGAGAATGCCTTTCACTACAAAGTCAAGATGGACAACTCGTTATACAATAACAAGATAGACACAAATAGCTGGAGTAACTCAGCGGGTCAGACAGCAACTCTAGAGAAAAGGAATAGAGATGACTCTTCAGACCGAAGAAGGATCTCGACCCGAAAAGTCACCTACTCCTTCTCTCCTGCTGTCTGACCTGCTGAGTTACTCCAGCTTTTTGTGTATATCTTCCGTTTAAACGTCTGCAGTTCCTTCCAGCACATATAATAAAGAACTGGAGATGCTGGTTTTTACCAAAGATAGATGGGTAGCATGGTGGCGCAGCGGTAGAGCTACTGCGTTACAGCGCCGGAGATCCGGGCTCCATCCTGGCTACTGGTGCTATCTGTACGGAGTTTATACGTTCTCCCCGTGACCTGCGTGGCTGTCCTCCGAGATCTTTGATTTCCTCCCACACTCCAAAGACATGCAGGTTTGTAGGTTAATTGGCTTGGTATAAATGTAAATTGACCATAGTGCGTGTCGGGTAGTTTTATGGGCCAGTCCCTCTTAGAATTTTCAGCGCACTGCCGGCGACGGTCAGGTTCGCGGCACTCGTTTGTAAAACCGCGAACTGGAATGGCGACTGACACACACACACACACACACACACACACACACACACACACACACACACACACACACACACACACACACACACACACACACACACACACACACACACACACACACACACACACACACACACACACACACACACTGACACACACTTACACACTGACACACACTGACACACACTGCCACACACACACACACACACACACACACTGACACACACACACACACACACTGACACACACACACACACACACACACGTGCCAGGGCAAGCGAGGGGAGCGCTGTCTGAAATTCACAAGGTGCAAAGCCAAGGTGATACAGACACACACCGCGATGAACAGGAAGGTTAAGACGGCTAGCACAGTGCAAGTCCTTTAAATGAGGGGGGAAAGGGGGGGGAGAAGGATTGGAGAAGGAGGGGAGAAGGATTAAAGACACTTTTAAGAGGCCAGACAACATTTATGAAGCTAGAGACACAGCTTTGAACTTCGGCAGAGATTTAACATTACTGGTCAGTTATCCTTGGTTCTGAAAACTCATGCTTACATTTTTTTCCCCCTAATGAGCCAATGAAAATGCCCGGTCAGCAAAGGCAATTAACTAACACTACCCATGACACCTCCACTACCCATAACTACATGGTGACCCCACTACCACTGCACCTACGACTACAGGATTATCAATTTTCTCCATGGCAACCAATTTTTGGTTGCAGGAAATTTTTCAACATGTTGAAAAAAGATTTCTAGTTCCCAGAGTGCAGGAACTCCTCGCGACCATGAAGGAGACTC
Organism: Leucoraja erinaceus; assembly: GCF_028641065.1. Lineage (NCBI taxonomy): Eukaryota > Metazoa > Chordata > Chondrichthyes > Rajiformes > Rajidae > Leucoraja > Leucoraja erinaceus. The sequence goes on along the minus strand of NC_073379.1, from coordinate 16,774,987 downwards.
ACCAGAGGACGCCAGCGAACATGTGGCGATCATGAGGCGAGTGCAGGACCCTGCACTCACCTAAAAAGTCGCCTAAGTAGGACAGGCCCATTAGTGTGTGGGGAATGCTGGTCGGCGTGCACTTGGTGGGCCTAATGTGCCTGTTTCCACTCTGTATCTCTAAACTACACTAAAATAGACACAAAGTGCTGGAGTAACTCAACGGGTCAGCAGCATCTCTGGAGAATATTGATAGGTGAACTTTTGCGTCAGAACCCTTCTGATAGGGTTCTAATGACGTTCTCCAGAGATGCTGCCTGATCCACTAAGTTACTCAAGAATTTGAACCCATTATTGGTATAAACTAGTATCTGCAGTTAAACCAACTAGTTTAGAGATACCGAGTACGCGCCGACCAGCGATTCTCGTACATTAACAATATCCTCCACACACTGGGAGGATATTTTTACACATACAATAGACAATAGGTGCAGGAGTAGGCCATTTGGCCCTTCGAGCCAGCACCGCCATTCAATGTGATCATGGCTGATCATCCCCAATCAGTACCCCGTTCCTGCCTTCTCCCCATATGCCCTGACTCGGCTATCTTTAAGAGCCCTATCTAGCTCTCTCTTGATAGCATCCAGAGAACCTGCCTCCACCGTCCTCTGAAGCAGAGAATTCCACAGACTCACAACTCTCTGTGAGAAAAAGTGTTTCATCATCTCCGTTGTAAATGGCTTACCCCTTATTCTAAAACTGTAGCCCCTGGTTCTGGACTCCTCCAACATCGGGAACATACACCAAGCCAATTAACCTACATACCTGTACGTCTTTGGAGCGAGGAAGGAAACCGAAGATCTCGGAGAAAACCCACGCGTCATGGGGAGAACGTACAAACTCCGTACAGACGGCCCACATAGTCAGGGACAGGTATGTAGGTTAATTGGCTTGGTATAAGTAAAAATGGTCCCTAGTGTGTGTAAGGGCAGTGTTACTGTGCGGGGATTGCTGGTCGGCATTAACTCAGTGGGCCGAAGGGCCTGTTTCCACGCTGCATCTCCAAAACTATAATTAAAAACAATTAATAAGATTGTTTTGTTACACAATTAATGAGAAGAACAAACAATTTGCGTTTTTCAAGTAAACCCAGTTTCCAATTACATTCTGCTGTCCCTGGCGATGACAATCGTACAAAGTCTTTCATAGTTATTGATACTTACAGGAGTCAGTCTACCCCACGACAAAAGGGGGAGGGGTTGTACAGTTTGATAGCTACAGGGAAAAGAGTATCTCCTGTGGCGTTCTGTGCTGCATCTTGATGGAACCAGTCTGTTGCTGAAGGTTGCAACTACAATGGCAAACATAGGTAGCTTAACACCTTTACCATTACAGTCAGCACCAAGATATAGTAAATAAAATGGAATAATTTCACAATATTAAACTGTTTACAAAATTCTTGCATTATACTGCAGACCATGCTCCTGCACTAAACCTGAAGTCCATTGATTCCCTTTGTAGATGTCTCACAGCGTACATGGCCAAGTCTCAGTTTAGTTTAGTTTAGTTTATAAGGTAAGGTTTGCAAGAACAGCCGAGGCCTGAAGATTCACCAGACCCGGATGAAGTGTTTGGAGGGACAGGGAGTGTCACAACGCACAGGTATTTTACCTGGTGAGATGCAGGAGGAGCCGGGCCTGGAATCACCCCATAGAGCCCGAAGCCTCCAAGTGGTGCAACTAGTCCCTCGGAACAGTTCCCCGGAGAAGGTTCGAGTCAAATGGCCTCAGGCCTGCAAGACGGCAGTCTGGCATCAGTTCGACGAGGATGAAGAACTGGTCTAGACTGCCGCAAGCAGGGCTGGAAGACAAGGTGTATGCCCATCGAGGTTGGCTGTAGAGGTTTTGCAGGGCAATCGCTCTACAAAGCCTTGAGTGCACTGGGCATCAACGGAGTGGCAAGGAGAAGGGCCATCAAGAACACCACAGAGGCAGCGGAGAAGGCCTCGAGATGGCTCTGGATCAGGAGAGGAGGTCCATGGGGAGGAGCGAATGCCACCTGAACACAAGTCGTGGTGTGATCAACCACGGCTGGGTCGCCTGGGTGAGGGTGTCTGATGTTGAAAGACCCGAAACACCCAATGACCCCAGGCTACATCACTGATGATGTGTTCAGGAGCATCTATCGATGTATTTGTATCAAATATTAATGTCACGTGTACCGAGGTACAGCAAAAAGGTCTTTTGTTATGTGCTATCCAGTCGGCGTAAAGACTGGACATGATTACAATCAAACCGTCCACAGTGTACAGATACAGGATAAAGGGAATAATGTTTAGTGCAAGATAAAGTCCAAAAAGTCAGGTTGAAGATGGTTTGAAGGTAGATGGGAGGTCAGGACCGCTCTAGCTGGTGAGAGGATGGTTCAGTTGTCTGATAGCAACTCAACCAGGGCATCTGCAAATTTAGATACAAAATGCTGGAGTAACTCAGCGGGACAGATAGCAGCTCTGGAGGGAAGGAATGGGTGACGTTTCGGCTTGAGACCCTTCTTCAGACTGGAGTCTGAATGTGTCTGAGTCCGAGGTGCAACCAGCATCTGCAGTTCTATCTGACACGTCTGCAAATTTGGACAGGCAAAATTTACTGTGGTCTTCTGCCATTACACTTCCAGAGAATGATTTAATGACCTCCACGTACCAATGCTTTGAGACCCAAGTGTTTACTCGAACATTGGAGTCCGCAAGCGAAGGCCAGGGATGCCAACAGGATCAGCAAGATCATCAGGAAGGCTGGCTCCGTCCTGGGGGCGGAGTTGGATTGATGGGAGGTTGGTCTTGGAGGGGAGGATGCTCCTCAAACTGTGGAACATCCTGGACAATACAGCTCACCCCCTCCATGACACACTGGTCAACCTGAGGCAACCTTCAGCAACAGACTGGTTCCACCAAGACGCAGTACAGAACGCCACGGGAGATCCTTCTTCCCTGTGGCTATCAAACTGTACAACTCCTCCCCTCCTGTCCTGGGGTAGACTGAGATTAATTCCCCTCCCTCCCCCACCCAATCTTTGCACATCCCCAATTATTTCCACGTCACTTTAGTTTCATGTTTCATGTATCTTGTTGTGTGTTTGTGACTGTTGGCAGATCAATTTCCCTCCTGGGATAAATAAAGTTCTATTGTATCTTACCATTTATCTATTCATTGGCCGGATATCAGGTATCAGAGAAATGGTTTTGCCACTTGCAATCTGTCTCATTGTTCAAACTTCTGCCAACATGTTTTCTGTGATTGTTGAGTATTTACATTGTGGCTTCATATTCAACAGAGCCTGAAATGACCCTTGAGCAACATAAACAAAAATCAAAAATTACCCTGTAGAATTGGTGCACAAAAAAACCCACAATTCAGCTCAAATGTCACATACAAAGCATTCACTTGAAGGACGGGCCTTATTGAAGTCGCAGTTTCAATTTAATACTGTCTCAGATTAACTTATTGCAAAGAACGTTTGCAAACTCATCTTCCTTTGATTCAGTGGAATTGATTACGTGCTATATATTAATCATTCCAAACAAAATTAAAATGAAACCTAATGTTACCGTAGTTTATTAGGGCAGCGTCTCTTTCTATAACTTATACATTAATTGAATTGCACTCATCAGATTCCTCCTTAATTAAAATAACATCGCAGAATTGGGTTGAAAGGGAAAGTCATAGTGCAGAAAAAGGCCCTCTGCCCACCGTATCCATGCAAAGCACGTTAGCATACTGGACCAGTCCAATTTGCTTTCATTTGGACCACAACCTTCTAAGCTATTCCTATCCAACATCTATCCAAATGAGTTGTAACTATCCGTTTCTATAGCTTCCTCTGACAGCTTGTTCCAGATACCAACTACCCTCTGATTGTTCCAGATACCAACTATCCACAGCGACCAGTGATCACCGCACATTAACTATCCTACACACACTGGTGACATTTTACACTTATTCCAAGCCAATTAACCTACAAACCTGTACGTCTTTGGAGTGTGGGAGGGAGGTCACCGAAGATCTTGGAGAAAACCCAATGCGGTCCCGGGGAGATCGTGCAAACTCCATACAGACAGCACCCGTAGTCGGGATCGAATCCAGGTCACCAGCGCTGCAAGTGCTCTAAGGCAGCAACTCTACCGCTGTGCCACCGTGACTGCCCCAGTGTGCACACATTTCTCCGACTATTCCGCTCGATTTCCACACCCCTGTCCATCTCCACCTGTATCCCACCCCTTGGCTTCACATTCCACTCCACTTCTCTCCCCATCTGACGTCCTTTTCTCACCTTTTCATCTCTGGCTTTTTGCCAATCCACCTCCTAATCCCCCATGCCCATCACCTGTATCCACTTATCATTGTGTAGGAGGGAACTGCAGATGCTGGTTTAAACCGAAGATAGGCACAAAAAGCTGGAGTAACTCAGCGGGTCAGGCAGCATCTCTCAACCTGAAACGTCACCCATCTTATAGAAGGGTCTTTCTTCAGAAGGGTCTCGACCCGAAACCTCACCTATTCCTTCTCTCCCAAGATGCTGCCTGTCTCGCTGAGTTATTCCAGCACTTTGTGTCTCTCTCCAATAAAGCGGCTGTCCCACTGCGTCCTAATCTGTGAGTTTAGACGAGTTTGCTCTCGACTCAAACTCGCAGCATGGTCGACACGTGGTTCCAGGCATTTGGGACTAGTGTAGATGAGACATCTTGTTCGGCATGTGCAAGTTGTGCTCTAGGGGGCTGTTTCCACACTGTATGACTCTATGACTAAGACATTTGTTCAGGTACATGGGTAGGAGTGGTATAGAAGGATATGGGCCAAACGCAGGTAGCTGGGACTAATGGAGACAAGGCATCATGGTTGATGTGGGCAAGTTGGGCCGATGGGCCTGTTTCCACGCTGTATGACTCTAATAAAGCAACCATTGCTGTAAAATTGTTACCATAAGGTATAGGAGTAGAATTAGGCCATTCGGCCCATCAAGTTTACTCCACCATTCAATCATGGCTGATCTATCTCGCCATTCTCCTGCCTTCTCCCCAAAACCCCTGACACCCATACTAATCAAGAATCTATCTCTGCCTTAAATATATCCACTGACTATATCCACTGACTTGGCCTCCACAGCCTTCGGTGCAAAGGATTCCACAGATTCACCACCTTCTGACCAAAGACATTTCTCCTCATCTCCTTCCTAAAAGAACGTCCTTTGCTTCTGAGGCTGTGATGTCTAGTTCTGGATTCTCCCCCTGTGACTATAACTCCATGAACAAATTAGAAATCAAAAAAGGTGCAAACGTGGAGAAAATCTAAGGAAACACACGCAAAGGAGTTCACAAGTATGCATCTAGATGTGAATGGCATCAATTACAAAACAATCTTCCGTGTTAGCAAATTTCGCACCTCAGCTTAATTGACAAGCAAATTGAAAAATATTCCATTTTAAAGTAATGACATTTTTCTCTGGGAACAGTTGCGCACATTTTATTTTTGGCAGATGTAAAAATTGAAAACAATAAAAAAAGAATGAAACTTGGCTCATCTGTCTCCTTCCCCGGGGATTGTCAATTTAAATCATGGAATATTGGCCAACTGATGAGAACAATTTTGTCTGTGCTAACGTGCATAAATAAATTAAAAATCATTACTTCTCTCTCAGAGCTCTCTGTTGACCACTGATGAAAATGAGCAGATTAATTAGCCTGTTGATAGCAACATTAGTTTCCCATGGAGCAATTATTTAAAAAAAGTTTTTCTTTTTTAATTTTTTCGGAATCTGAGCATTACAATAGACAATAGGTGCTGTTGTAGGCCATTCGGCCCTTCGAGCCAATGTGATCATGGCTGAACATCCACAATCAGTACCCCATTCTTGCCTTCACCCCATACCCCCTGACTCCGCCATCCCTATGAGTATCTAACTCTCTCTTGAAAGTATCCAGAGAATCAACCTCAAATGCCTTCTGAGACAGAGAATTCCACAGATTCACATCTCTCTGGGTGAAAAGGCTTTTCCTCATCTATGTTCAAAATGGCCTACCCCTTATTCTTAAACAGTGGCCCCTGGTTCTGGACTCCCCCAACATTTGGAAACATGTTTCCTGCCTCTAGCGTGTCCAATCCCTTTATAATTTTATATGTTTCAATAAGATCCCCTCTTATCCTACTAAATTCCAGAGTATGCAAGCCCAGCCGCTCCATTCTCTCAGCATATGACAGTCCCTCACCCCAATCAGTACCCCGTTCCTACCTTCTCCCCATATTCACTGACTCTGCTATTTTTAAGAGCCCTATCTAGCTCTCTCTTGAAAGTATCCAGAGAACCTGCCTCCACTGCACTCAGAGGCAGCGAATTACACAGACTCACCACTCTCTGTGAGAAAAAGTGATTCCTCGTCTCCGTTATAAATGGCTTATTCCTTATTCGTAAACTGTGGCCCCTGGTTCAGGACTCCCCCAAAAGCAGGAACCTGTTTCCTGCCTCTAGTGTGCCCAAAAACCTAACAATCTTATATGTTTCAATGAGATAACCTCGCATCCTTCTAAACGCTAGAGTGTACAAGCCCAGCTGCTCCATTCTCTCAGCATATGACGGTCCCACCACCCCGGGAATTAACCTTGTAAACCTACGCTGCACTCCCTCAATAGCAAGAATGTCCTTCCTCAAATTAGGGGACCAAAACTGTACACAGTAATCCAGGTGTGGTCTCACAAGGGCTCTGTACAACTGCAGAAGGACTGCTTTGCTCCTATATTTGATTCATCTATCTATATTACTAAATCTCTGATCTTGACCGCTTTTGGCCTACTGTGCTGCGTTTTCGGACAGAACGCCGCCACCTACGGCCGTCATTTTTGGCCACCTCGCACAGAGCCCCCCTCTGCCTTACGGGAGTGGAGGACCTTTCCCATTGATGACAAATCAGTGAGATATTAATGTTTAAAAAATATTCACCTTTCTCTCTGCTGCCCCTGCTGGAGGGAGGGGGAGGGACTATAAAACCAGGAAGTAGTGTGACTCACTCTCTGCAAGATGGATGAAGCCAAGGGTCACATCTCTCTGAGCTCTGAATAACACTGAACAAATGTCTACACAACTGTGAGTGTCCTTAATGTGGTTTGAAAATGAACATATGGTTTGAAGTGAAAAGGCACTGCCTGCAAATGGTTGTTTGGATGCTTTGGCTTGAAGTTGAAAGGCACTACTTACTGCAAATGGTGGCATGAAGTTGAAAGGCACTACACTACTTACTGCAAATGGTGGCTTGGGTGCTTTGGCTTGAAGTTGAAATGCACTATTTACTGCAAATGGTGGCTTGCAAGCTTTGGTTTACAGTTCAAAATGCAATACTTACTGCAAATGGTGGCTTGGGAGCTTTGGCTTGAAGTTTAAAAAAATCACCATTCTCTCTGCTGCACCTGCTGGAGGGAGGGGGAGTGACTATAAAACCAGGAAGTGGTGTGCCTCACTCAATCTCTGCAAGGTGGATGAAGCCAAGGGTCACATCTCTCTGAGCTCTGAATGGCACTGAACAAATGTCTACACAACTGTGAGTACCCTTAATGTGGTTTGAAAATGAAAATATGTTTTTTTGAAGTAAAAAGGTACTGCCTGCAAATGGTTGTTTTGGGTGCTTTGGCTTGAAGTTGAAAGGCACTACTTACTGCAAATGGTGGCTTGGGAGCTTTGGCTTGAAGTTGAAAGGCAGTACTTGCTGCAAATGGTGGCTTGGGTGCTTTGGCTTGAGGTTAAAAGGCATTACTTACTGCAAATGGTGGCTTGGGTGCTTGGCTTGAAATTGAAAGGCACTACTTACTGCAAATGGCGGCTTGGGTGATTTGGCTTGAAGTTAAAAGGCACTACTGCAAATGCACTTCCTGTTTGCACTGTATATTGATTTTAGATAAAATGCTACACTTACGGCTGTGATTTTTGGCCATCTTACTCAGTCCCCCCTCTGCTGAGCCGGTGCAGAGAATTCTTCCCATCAATGAAAAATAAAAGTGTTATTAGTGTTTAAAAAATGTTGAGAATCTCTCTCCTGTCAATCATGCCCTGAAAGCCACACCTTTTCCGATGGGAGGGGGAGGGGTTATAAAACCCGGAAGTGTGGGTGTGGTTCAGTCTCTGCATGATGGTGGAGGGAGAGGTCACGACTCTGCCTGAGCTGTGAATCAACTGAACACACTGAATGTCTACTGAACTCTGAGTTTGGTGTTTTGTGTGGTTTTATGGTGGTTTCACCCTGCATGAAATGGTATGAAGCTGCATTTGAATTTGGTGGCCTTGGACCTTGCTTGAAGTGGAATAAAACTGCACTGAATTTGGTGGCCTTGCACCCTGCTGAAAGTGGTATGAAACTGCACTTGAATTCGGTGGCCTTGGATCCAGCTTGAAGTGGTATGAAACTGCACTTGAATTCGGTGGTCTTGCACCCTGCTTGATGTGGTTGGAAACTTCACTTGAATTCGGTGGCCTTGCACCCTGCTCATAGTGGTAAGAAACTGCACTTGAATTTGGTGCCCTTGAACCCTGCTTGAAATGGTAGGAACATCGATTTGAATTTGGTGGCCTTGCACCCTGCTTGAAATGGAATTTCAGGAATAGTCATGAGTCAACTGCCAGCCCACCAGCCGTGAGTGAGCTGCCAGCAGATCAGGCTTGAGGGACTGAGCTGCCACCCCAAGAACCCATACCAGCACTCCAGAAAGCCCCCCCACTGGCCACCAATATTGGAATTGGTGGAGAGGTGGAATATTGCGTCGGGGGACCGGCCCTCCCGTGTGAACATGGGACCCAACGGGTCCCACTTAGTCTAGTCTTGTTATAAGGCCAACATGCCATTCGCTTTCTTCACTGCCTTCTGTACCTGCATGCTTACTTTCATAGGCGGATGTACAAAGACCCCCAGATCCCGCTGTACCTCCCCTTTTCCCAACTTGACGCCATTTAGATAGTAATCTGCCTTCCTGTTTTTGCTACCAAAGTGGATAACTTCACATTAATCTGCATTAAACTTCATCTGCCATGCATCTGCCCACTCCACCAACCTGTCCAAGTCACCCTGCATTCTCATAGCATCCTCCTCATGGTTCACACTGCCTCCCAGCTTTATGTCATCTGCAAATTTGCCAATGTTTCTTTGAATCCCTTCATCCAAATCATTGATGTATATGGTAAATAGCTGTGGTCTCAGCTCCGAGCCTTGCAATACCCCACTGGTCACTTTACTGGCAAACCAAAGATGTATTAGCCAGTTTTCAATTCCCACCTCCCAATTGGCATAATGGGGTGGTGTTAACCCACCTTGAACCTGTTGCCATTCTTACAGTGAACAGTATTGAGTTGGGAGTTCTACGATCCAGACACAGGGGATGAAGAAATGGTGACAAGGGTCTTGACACGAAACATCACCTATTTACTTTGCTCCATAGATGCTGCCTCACACGCTGAGTTTCTCCAGCATTTTTGTCTACCTTCAATTTTTCCAGCATCTGCAGTTCTTTCTTAAACATTTCATCTGATGTCAACAAAATAGAGAGAGTACAGAGGAGATTTACTAGAATGTTGCCTGGGTTTCAACAACTAAGTTACAGAGATAGGTTGAATAAGTTAGGTCTTTATTCTCTGGAGCGCAGAAGGTTAAGGGGGGACCTGATAGAGGTCTTTAAAATGATGAGAGGGATAGACAGAGTTGATGTGGACAAGCTTTTCCCTTTGAGAATAGGGAAGATTCAAACAAGAGGACATGACTTCAGAATTAAGGGACAGAGGTTTAGGGGTAATATGGGGAACTTCTTTACGCAGAGAGTGGTGGCGGTGTGGAATGAGCTCCCAGTGGAAGTGGTGGAGGCAGGTTCATTGGTATCATTTAAAAATAAATTGGATAGGCATATGGATGAGAAGGGAATGGAGGGTTATGGTACGAGTGCAGGCAGGTGGGACTAAGGGGAACAAAATTTGTTCGGCATGGACTTGTAGGGCCGAGATGGCCTGTTTCCGTGCTGTAATTGTTATATGGTTATATCTACTCCACTGCGAAATCTCCACCAGGTATGCCTACGTTGAAGAAGTTCTCCTCCTCTCCACGAAGACGGTTTAACACTCCCACAGCCTACTGTATCCGCCTCTTCCTTTCTTCTTCCCGCCACCCCTCCCACATCAATCTGAAGAAGGGTCTCGACCCGAAACGTCACCTCTTCCTTCGCTCCATAGATGCTGCCTCACCTGCTGAGTTTCTCCAACATTTTTGTCTACCTGGTGATATATTTGTGTTCAGTTTTGCTCACCCTCCTCTGTAGTTTTATTTTTTGTTTAGAGACACAGCGTGTAAACAGGCCCTTCAGCTCAATGAGTCCTCGCCGACCAGCACTAACACTATCCTACACACAAGGGACAATTTACAATTTTTGCAGAAGCTAATTAACCAACAGACCTGCATGTCTTTGCAGTGTGTGGATGGAAACCGGAGCACCCGGTGAAAATGCACGCGGTTATGGGGAGAACGTACAAACTCTGTGCAGACAGCATCCGTAGTCAGGATCATACCCAGGTCTTTGGCACTGTAAGGCAGAGACTGTACCACTGCACCAGAAAAGGCACAAAGTATGGTGTAAGGATTGAAGAAACACAAATTATGAAACCAGAGGAAGGAATACAAGTGAAGAACATGGGGGAGGGGGGAGGGGGGAAATGGGTGCAAATGTACTGTAGGTGGGACAAAGGGAAGAGGGGGAAGGAAAAAATAAATAAAAAGTGGGGCCTATTAAACAGATTAGATACATGACTGACTCGATAGCTGGCATCCATATCATATTGGACAAAGCAATACGAAAGCACAAATTGCAGCAGATTGTAGGTTGCTAAATGTGATTTTGCTGTTTGACTCCAAATTACTGCACCAGAGCAGACTTGAAGCTTAACATGACAGTTTACTGATTCTTTGGATACCGCTGCTAACAGTATCACACTGAGGCAGGAAAACCCAATACTCACATTAGTTCTTGGACTGACATCAAGAAGGCAGATGTTTAAGATCCACGTGGGCCAGATAGGCTGCATCCCGGAGTACTTAAGGAAGTAGCTCCAGAAATAGTGGATGCATTAGTAATAATCTTTCAAAACTCTTTAGATTCTGGAGTAGTTCCTGAGGATTGGCGGGTAACAAACGTAACCCCACTTTTTAAGAAGGGAGGGAGAGAGAAAACGGGGAATTACAGACCAGTTAGTCTAACATCGGTAGTGGGGAAACTGCTAGAATCAGTTATTAAAGATGGGATAGCAGCACATTTGGAAAGTGGTGAAATCATTGGACAAAGTCAGCATGGATTTACGAAAGGTAAATCATGTCTGACGAATCTTATAGAATTTTTCGAGGATGTAACTAGTAGCGTGGATAGGGGAGAACCAGTGGATGTGGTGTATCTGGACTTCCAGAAGGCTTTCGACAAGGTCCCACATAAGAGATTAGTGGGATGCAGCCTATCTGGCCCTGGGGATTTAACACGTGTGTGTTGGATGAACAGTCTGGAGCCCATTAAAGTGCTGGTGTAATTACTCAAATCACAAGATAATCGTAGATGGCCAAAGCCATCTTGATTCATCCATGCACCACTGAAAGAGACGTGTTAAAGAATCCTACTAGCGATTATCCTGTACACTAACACTATCCTTAACAATAGGGACAATTTTCAATTTTACTGATGCCAATTAATCTACAAACCTGTATGTCTTTGGACTGTGGGAGGAAATTGAAGCACCCGGAGAAAACTCACATAGTCACGGGGAGAAGGTAGAAACTGTGCAGGCAGCACCTATAGTCAGGATAGAACCGGGGTCTCTGGTGCTGTGAGGCAACAACTCTATCGTTGCACCACTGTACCACCCCTACAAATATATGAAACATAGTTGGAGAGAACATTAAGTGCTGGAGTGACTCAACAGGTCAAGCAGCATCTTTGGAGTACATGGATAGGCGACGTTTCTGATCGGGATCCTTGTTCAGACTGTTTAGGTCTGTGCGTTCAGAGGGGGTGAGATTGGAGTGGGGCAAGGGTAGTGGAGAGATTAAGAAGGCTGATGTTGTAACGGTAGATGGAGATAAGAAGACCCAGAGCTGGCAGAGGGTGGAGGAGTGTTGGAGACGGGAGAAGGTGAGGAATTCTTGCAGAAACATAGGCCCGAGGTGACAAAAATAGAGCTCCACATCCTAACGGGCTTGGAACCCATTGTGGTATGGGTACAGGGCTACAAAGGTCAAGGGCCTGTCCCACCATACGAGTTTACCCAAGAGCTCTCCCGAGTTTAAAAAAAAATCAAACTCGTGGTAAGTATATAGAATATACGTAGCTGGTACGTCGGAGCTTGGGACGTCTCTTAGCGGCTCATAACGCTAATGGCAGGTACTCGGGAAATGTGGTAAGCTCGTGAAGTTTTTTCAACATGTTGAAACATGTCCACGAGAACCCCAAGTACCTATGAGTGCCTATTACTGTAATTCTCTAAGTTCGAATCAGGGCAAACTTGGGAGAACGCTTGAATTACCTTGTACAGTGGTACTTTCGGCCTCTGCTGAGGACAGACCATTTCACAATTAGCCAGAAAAAGGGTCCCAACCTGAAACATCACCTGTCCATGTCCTCAAGAGTTCTACCTGTCCTGCTAAATTACTCCAGCACTTTATGTTCGACACAAAATTCCTGCATCTGCAGTTTAGTTTAGTTTAGAGATTCACCGCAGGGTCACCGAGTCCACACCGACCAGCGATCCCCACACACTAATACTATCCAACACACACTGGGGACAATTTACACTTTTACCAAGTAAACAAACCCAAGCCAATTAACCTACTCACCTGTACGTCTTTGGAGTGTGGGAAGAAACCGAAGATCTTGGAGAAAACCCACGCAGGACACGGGGAGAACGTACAAACTCCCTACAGACAGCACCCGTAGTCGGGTTCGCGCCTGGGTCTCAGGCGCTACAAGCGCTGTAAGGCAGCAACTCTACCACTGCATCACCATGCCGCCTGATAGTTCCTCATAGTCAATCCAAGCATCATTCTGGTAAACCTCCTGCACATTTTCCAAAGCTTACACATCCTTCCTGCAAAAGGGCGGCCAGAACTGCACACATACTCCAAACGCGGCCCAATAAGTCTATAAAGCAGCATCACGATGCAGTAGTAGTGCCTGGAGTAGGAGCCACATGTAGGGTTGTGGTAAGACTATACCTGATTATTCCCCCTTCTCACTAGGGTCGCCAACTTTCTCACTCCCAAATAAGGGACAAAAGGTCAAAATAAGGGACAAATTCTAGGCAGCAATTCGCTGATCAACTTGGCCGTGGCTGGGTGAATGATGAGTTGGCCCGGGTGCTGGACTGCACACAAAGCCCAGCCGGCGGGCCAGCTGAGGAATTTTGGCCCAGCGGCTGCACGACGTTGCGTGCAAAGTCCGGCACCCCATCCAACTCATGAACCGATGATCGGCCATGAGAAGGAGGGGTGGTGATGGTGTCGGCGGTAAGCGAAGGTCCGAAGGTCGGACAGCTGGCCGGGCTGCTGACCGACGGGGCCACGGGCGAGGCGCTGCTGCTGCTGCACTCCATGGGCTGCACTACGTTGGGATGGGTGAGGCGGAGACGGACGCAGCGCTCTGACCTGACAGTCCCCTCGACCCAAGTAGTAGCAGTCAAATACGGGGCAAGGGCGGTCCCGTACGGGACAAACCAATTTAGCACAAAATACAGGATGTCCCGGCTAATACGGGACAGTTGGCAACACTGGGCTCACCCGAGGCTCATCTCCTGCTCTCCCCCGAAGTCTGGCAACTGAAGGGTGGGGGCAGTTGGCGACGGCGGCAGATGCTGGACAATATAGAAACCGGGGGGGGGGGGGGGTTACCTTCCACACCCTCAAGAGCGGCTGAGGGAGGCACCACTGGATCACAAAGGCTTAAGGCTGAAGGCCGGGCGAGGAGAGGGACGATGGTTCACTGATGATCTGGATGGGGGTGACGGCTGTAACGGGCCTTCATGTCCAGATGCAGCTGGGATTTAGAAAATGGCACCAAAACCTGCAACTCTTGCATATGGACTCAGTGGACTGTTTCTATACATTCTGTATTCATTCGGGGATTGTATTTATGTATGGCGATAATCATACTGATCTGCACGCAATAAAAGAATTTCATTACGACTTTGAGCACGTGATAATAAAAGAACCATTGAACTATTGAGCACCTCTCCACCTTTGTCACCATCCAAGGACTTATTTGTTAAATAAATAAATATTTCTCTCTTCTGCCTATTTTTACCAACATTAGTATTTATAGGAGAAATTTAGATATTTCTGAATGACTCGGGTGGCACTGTGGCACAACGGAAGAGTTGCTGTCTTACAGCACTTGAAGCGCCGGAGACGCGGGTTCGATTCCAACTATGGGAATCCAAAAAAAAAATAGAGAGAGTACAGAGGAGATTTACTAGAATGTTGCCTGGGTTTCAACAACTAAGTTACAGAGATAGGTTGAATAAGTTAGGTCTTTATTCTCTGGAGCGCAGAAGGTTAAGGGGGGACCTGCTAGAGGTCTTTAAAATGATGAGAGGGATAGACAGAGTTGATGTGTACAAGCTTTTCCCTTTGAGAATAGGGAAGATTCAAACAAGAGGACATGACTTCAGAATTAAGGGACAGAAGTTTAGGGGTAATATGAGGGGGAACTTCTTTACGCAGAGAGTGGTGGCCGTGTGGAATGAGCTCCCAGTGGAAGTGATGGAGGCAGGTTCATTGGTATAATTTAAAAATAAATTGGATAGGCATATGGATGAGAAGGGAATGGAGGGTTATGGTATGAGTGCAGGCAGGTGGGGCTAAGGGGAAAAAAAAATTGTTCGGCATGGACTTGTAGGGCCGAGATGGCCTGATTCCATGCTGTAATTGTTATATGGTTATGGGTGCTGTCCATACGTTCTCCCAATGACCTGCGTGGGTTTTCCCTGAGATCTTAGGTTTCTTCCCACACTCCAAAGATGCACAAAAAATTGGCTTGGTGTGTGTGTAAATTGTCCCTAGTGTGTGTAGGATGGTGTTAATTTGTGGGGATCGCTGGTCAGCGTGGACTTGATGGGCCAAAGGGCCTCATTCAACACTGTATCTCTAAACTAAACTAAACAGAATGACCCTCACAGCCAAGCTGATCATTCATGATTAGCCCCTGGCCTTCCCACATGCACAGAAATCCTATCTCTTAGGATTCTCTACAATAATTGCCATCCTTCTGATGTAAGGTTCTCCTGGCAATTCCCTGGCTATTCCTCCTGAAATAAAGTAACAATTTTAGCAATCTTCCCATTCGCTTGGTACATCAAATCTAACTATCGAAGATGTAACAATCTCAACCATTTGTTGGAAAGAATCCCAGGCATCCATTCCCTTGCTTAGATTAGTTTAGTTCAGTTTATTGCCACGTGTACTGAGGTACAGTGAAAAACATTTTTGTTGCATGCTAACGAGTCTGGCACTCCAGAGAAACCAATCCAACCTTTCCATGCAGCAAATATTCCCAAATCCAGGCATCATTCTGGTAAACCTTCTCCGCACCCCCTCCAAAGCCTCCACATCCTCCCTGTAATGGGGCGCCAGAACTACACGCAATAATCCAAATGCAGCCTAAAGGGCCTGTCCCACTTGGGCCGTCACTTATGCGACAGGCCGGTAGTGATGGTCGCGCGCGTGACGTCTGGAGCGCGTGACGTCATTTGAAGATGGACACTCAGCGGGATAACTCAGCGGGACCAGCGGCATCTCTGGAGAGAAGGAATGGGTGATGTTACAGATCGAAAATCCTTCTTCAGTCTGAAATACGGGTCTTGACCCGAAATGTCACCCATTGCTTCTCTCCAGAGATGCTGCCGGTCCCGCTGAGTTACTCCAGCATTTTGTGTCTATCTTCAATTTTCTTGACCCCGCTCTGGGAGTAGAAGTGGGGGTGGATCCGGATCCGTAATGGCAGTGAGCTCCAGGCTGAGTTCGACGATCGTTTGCCTGCTTCTGCTGCTGTTGGAGGTGAGACGTTGCGTCGCGCCAAGGTCTTGGGCCTGTCCCACTTTGGCCGTCAGTTACGCGACAGGCCGGTGGCACGCGAAGATTTTGTGCAGGACGAAGTCCACACTCCTCCACGGCACTCCACACTCTTCCACACCACTCCATGCGCCCTTCCCCGCGCTACCCACACGCTACCCACGTGCTACACACGCGCTAGCCGGTCATGTAAATGGCGCACGAAAGACAGCCAAGTGGGACAAGCCCTTAACTGTTTTTCAGGACTAAAAGTTCAATAAGCCTGCATCATGACTTCCTGACTCCTATGATAAATGGCCCCACCTATATACACACATGCCATATGCCTTCTTTACAATGTCTTAATCTAAACTGACATTAAGCAGTAATAATAATAATATAATAAACTTTATTACGGACTAAAGGTCCTGACAAGGGGCAACATTACATTAAAAATGCATTGCATATCAAATATCATAACTATATATTAAATCATGGTATATCACATAGAAACATCATAATTTATATATTTTTTAAAACCCACAATACTTAAGTTAAAAATCCAGATTAAAAGATGATCAATGTCCTACAACGAGACAACGATACCAGTGTCTCCACAGCTGGGATTCGTAGCGTGTAGTGCTAACTCTTATGTTTGTCAAGGCCACAATAAGCACATTTTTAGAGTCATTTATCCTGCAAATGAATTTATACATGTGGTGTCTTGGGATAGCTTCTAAAGTACTGACTCCTGCAACCACAAACATATTACTGGCACTACACCATCTAGGTTGCCTTAGCAGTGTTCTCATGGCATTGTTATATGCCACCTTTAGACTCTGCATACTAGTCTTTAAATGTAAGGCATGGATGATTTTATTATTTAACTCGGCTATGGAGATTTATCCAGAAGGTACATTTGTATTCAGTGTGTGGCAAGGACATTCAACAAACTCAAATAAGGCTAGTCTGCAGCAATTTTCTTGAGTGTGTACATCATTTTTATGTGTGCCTTGCTACTTCTGACAATAATATCTCATGGTTTAATGCTATTTAGTGTCAGTAAGTTATTTTCAAAAGACTGCTGAGTGTGAAGAATGGGCTAAACATTGGATACCCTCAGTGCAATTTAAGAATGGTAGTTACAATCTGTTTTCAGACAATTGCTAGTTTTTAAGTCAGCACAGAGCTCTCTACATGTTTATACACCATACAATTTCTCTTAGTAGGCTTGAAAGCCAGTTGGATGGCTGTAGTCATTTTGTTATGCAGTTGTGCAGCTCTTTATTGTTTCTAAGAGGATGCTAGCAGAGCAACCAGGTAAGACAGATATCACTGATATGTTTACTGACACCTTGTGTAAAGTTTCCATGTTTTAATCTGCCTTTGTTTTACCAGCATTTGAGTGAGATTTAACTCTTAGGGCTAAAGGAACCAAGAGATATGGGTAGAAACCAGGTATGGGGTACTGATTTTGGATGATCAGCCATGATCATATTGAATGGCGGTACTCGCTTGAAGGGCCGAATGGTCTACTCCTGCACCTATTTTCTACATTTCTATGGTTACTCCAGCAAGCGATCAGCAACTTGACATGTTTCGTCGTCATATAATGTAAAGAATAGACCAACACTAGTTGGTGGATCACCAACTTTCATTAAGATGGCACCTAGGACATTCAGTGTGATGAAGGGTTTCGGCCCGAAACGTTGCCTATCTCCTTCGCTCCATAGATGCTGCTGCACCCATTGAGTTTCTCCAGCATTTTTGTGTACATTCACATAGAGTGTCTGACAGGGGTCTAAACGAACCATCAAAAAAATATAATGCCAGGTCACAGAACGAGGTATGAGGGAATGTGACCAAAGGTTTGGTCGTGGAGGTGGGTTTGAAGGAATAGCTGAAAATAAAAGGGAAGAGAGAGAGGCAAGAAAACTGAGGGGGATCGTTGTAGAGTTCAAAGCTTTGGCAGCCAAAGGAATGTGGTCATAAGTGGTCATAAGGTCATAAGTGATAGGAGCAGAATTAGGCCATTTGGCCCATCAGGTCTACTCCATCATTCAATCATGGCTGATCTCTGCTTCCTAACCCCTTTTTCCTCCATCTCCGCATAATCCTTGACACCAGTTCTAATCAAGGGAATCACAGAAAGAGGTTCGAGGGTACGTGACTAAAGGTTTGGTCATGGTCATACGTGGCCATGGCTGATCTATCTCTCCTAGCCCCATTCACCCGCCTTCTCGCCATAACCCCTGACACCCGTACTAATCAAGCAAGGTCATAAGGAATAGGAGTAGAATTAGGCCATTCAGCCTATCAAGTTCCACCATTCAATCATGGCTGATCTATCTCTCCCTCCTAACCCCATTCTCCTGCCTTCTCCTTATAACTCCTGACACCCGTACTAATCAAGAATCTATCTATAGGGCCTGTCCGACTTTCACAACCTAATTCATGACCTTTTTTACTCATGGACATTTTTCATCATGCTAGAAAAAATGCCCCGACCTACTTGATGCCACGAGTACCTACGACTAGCATCACGGCCTGCCACAACCTACCTACGACCTCCTCCGCCCTCGTGACGATCATGCTGCGACTATGAGTCAAGGGCAGACTCGGCAGAGGTCGTGAGTTAGGTTGTGAAAGTGGGACAGGCCCTTATCTCTGCCTTAAAAATACCAATTGACTTGGCTTCCACAGCCTTCTGTGGCAAATAATTCCACAGATTCACCATCCTCTGACTAATTCTGCACTGTTATATCTTGGACCAAAGATTGATGTTATTAGAAGTGTTATTTATTGCTTACAGTCCTGCTGACCTAGCTAGTGTCAGCCAAACTCACCCTAAAGAGAACAAATTGGCATCTACCAACTATCAGACAATGAGAAGATAATTCAAAAGCCCATGCTGGTTTGGATGAGGAATAACAGATAGATGTCACTGCACCCACCATGACTGCCCTGGATGGCATGGCTGAGTTGGGCCAAAGGACCCCTTTCCGTGCTGTATGATGCTGTGACTCTATGTTCAACGAGTGAGATTTAGTGAAGTGCAGACACCTTGAATTCTAAAATTAAACAGAAAATGCTGGAGCTAGGCAGCAGTTCAGGCAGCATGTGTGGAGAGAGACATTGAGTTCATCCTTCAGGTTAATTTCTTTCATCCATCCAATTTTTCATGCTATCCAAACATAGGGCGACACAGTGGCGGTGGAGTTACAGCGCCCTATAGCGCCAGAGACCCGGGTTCGATTCTGACTGTGGGGGCTGTCTGTACGGAGTTTGTGCGTTCTCCCTGTGACCGCGCGGGTGTCCTCCAGTGCCCATGTTCTCTCCCGTATTCCAAAGGCTTACAGGTTTGTAGGTTCATTACCTTCTGTAAATGGGCCATTCTTTGGAAAGTGAACCAACATGTCACCCACGTTACCAAATGGCATCACATAAAGCAATACATTAAAATATTCTTGTTAGGGATGAATCTTATTCATTGCTATTTTACCTACCTACAGAACTATAATGCATGTCTGCTAAAGATATGAACATTCTAGCTTTTAAAAAATTGACAGAGTTTATTGTCCCTGATGTGTAGAATTGACTGATCGCTGGTTGGCGTGATCTCGGTGGGCTGAAGGGCCTGTTTCCACGCAATATCTCCAAACTAAACTAAAAATCGGAAACAAACAAACTTTGATAGCAGAAGGCTAAAGGTTAGTCTGCAGAGTCCCGACGCAAAATGTCATCTGTCCATTTCCCACCACAGATCCTGCCTGATTCACTGCCTGATTCCTCCAGCACTTTTCTGTTGCTCGAGATTTGTGAGGTTTGATGAAAAGTCACAGAACCCAAAGCTTCATTGTTTCTCGTCCCACGGTTTAGACTTTAGACTTTAGAGATACAGCATGGAAACAGGCTCTCATGGCCCATCAAGTCCGCACTGAGCATTGATCACCCTGGGCACCAGCACAATCCTACACACTAGGGACAATTCACTGAAGCCAATTAACCTACAACCCTGCATATCTTTGGAGGCTGGGAGGGAACCCACACAGTCTCAGGGAGAATGTACAAACTCTGTACAGCCAGCATCCGCAGTCAGGATCGAAACCGGGTCTCTGGCACTGTAAGGCAGCAACTCTACTGCTGCTCCACCATGCCAAGGTTAATTGGTTTGGTATAAATGTAAATTGTCCCTAATATGTGTAGGATAGTGTCGATGTGTGGGGATTTCAGGTCGGTGGGCCGAAGGGCCTGTTTCTGTGCTGTATCTCGAAACTAAACTCAACTTGATATACAACACTGTACCTACTGGTCAATTATTACATCAAGTTTTGCCGCATTGTGAGATGGTCGTTATTTTTTTGCAGTGAGATGTGGCTCAGGAAAATTTGGCAGACGAAGGTCAAAGAGTTTGATTTAAATTCTTCTCCAGGGACTTAAAATCACACAAATCTCGGCTGTCACATTGCACTCTAAAATATACAGGGCATCAAAATGTTGTTTGCTTTAAATAAACCCTAGGAGATATGTGGAGTCTAACACAATATCCAGAGTTTCCTGTCCTTAATGGTAGAGGACTTTCAACTTAGCAGGGAGGCAGATAAAATGTGTGTCGACAGTTACAGATTAGCCCTGGTTCGTGTTTAGATTTAGTTAAATGTCAGCTTGAAGTGCTTGATGTGCCAAACTGCTAATCAGAGATAGATCTTAAATTACGCTGTCGTGTTGAAATGATTCCCATTGACATATAAGGGGCACTCTACCATTTAAGAGATTGAGCGTTTAGGAGCTCTGTGCCGTCGGCATGTGCCACAACCGTTCATACAGTGTTTTCTGTGAGATAACCTGAGGCATATGATGATAACAAATATACACTAACAAATATACACACACGGGCAAATTAACTTGTATAACCTTTGTTGGTGGAGCTTGGAGTGATGGCTCATGCGAAAGGTCAAGCACAATTGATTGAGGGATTTTAGTCAGCTTTCCGTTAAATTTCCACTCAAACCAACTGTAATAAAACAGCGTGCAAAACACAGGGTTGTTGTCAGTCCAAATTAAACTTTAGAGAAAAGATTAGAGGGATATTAGCCTAACTGGGGTACTGATTGGGGATGATCAGCCATGATCACATTGAATGGCGGTGCTGGCTCGATGGGCTGAATGGCGTACTCCTGCACCTATTGTCTAACTTTGGCCGGTGGGACTAACATAGATGGTAAGCATAGACTTGCTTCTGACACTATGATTCTTTAGACTTTAGAGATACAGCATAAAAATTGTCCATGGCCCTATGGCCCACTGAGTCCACGTCGACCAGCGATCACCCTGCACCCTAGCACTATCGTACACACCTGGAACAATTGACAATTTTGCCAAAGTCAATTAATCTACAAACCTGTACGTCTTGGTAGTACGGGAGGAAACCGGAGCACCCAGATGAAACCCATGCAGCAACAAGGGGAACGTACAAACTCCGTAATCAGGATTGAACCCGGAGCTCTGGTGCTGTAAGGCAGCAACTCTACTACACTATGCTTCCCCAAATGAGACTAAAAAATGGCTTGTATTTATATAACACATTTTAGAATTTAAAGTTGTTCCAAAGGACTTTATAAACATTGTTTTTCTTTGATATGTGTTCATTGTTTCCAAACTCAATATCAACTGACATTTCAGCAGGTTCGCTCAAAAATCAACCAGACAATATGATTTTATGCCATTTTTGATTAATGTTGTATATTGCTGTTTTTTCTTTAAAATATGCAATAAAGTTTTTATAAAAATCAGATATAAAATTCATCTCTTTCAAAGGGCGCAGCAGTGGGTTGCTGCCTTACAGCGCTTTCAGCGCCAGAGTTAGATCCCGACTACGGGTGCAGTCTGTGCGGAGTTTGTGTGTTCTCCCCGTGACCTGCGTGGGTTTCTTTCTGGGATCTTCAGTTTCCTCCCACATTACAAAGATGTACTGGCTTGTAGCTTAATTGGCTTGGTATGAATGTAAATTGCCTCTAGTCTGTGTAGGATAGTGTTAGTGTGCGAGGGTCACTGGTCGTTGCAAACTCGGTGGGCTGAAGGACCTGTTTCCACGCTGTGTCTCTAAACAAAACAAAAAAAATATGCCTGGGTGAATTCCCTGATTTTCCAATCTACCTTGTTGCGTCCCTTACACTTTTGTACCTGCACTTTCATTGTAGCTGTGACACTATATTCTGCTGTATGCTTATTTTCCATTTTGTACTCTCATAGGGCATGCTCTGCCTGGAGAACACACAAAGCAAAGGTTGCTCACTGTATCTCATGTGACCATAATAAACCACTATGAATACGAATACTAACACTGATACCGATTATATCAGTCCTGATTCATTCTATTCCCATCAGCCCTGCGTCATTAACATGGTCTGGAACTCACCACCTACAGGGCCGATGGAAATAGAATGAAGCAGGACTTTGAGAAGGGGATTAGATGGTCACACAAGACGTAGTGGCAGAGAGGAGCAGTATTGGTCTATTAGGAGTAGACTTAAATCTGATGGCCTGTGGATCAATTCTATGATTCTGATTCTTCTAAAGGACATAATGGACTGAGGCTTTAATGTCTCAACCATGATCCTGCACCTCTGACAGTGCAAGTCTCTCTTCTTGAAGCTTAGTTTGGAGATACAGCATGGAAACAGGCCCTTCGGCCCACCGAGTCCATGCCAACTAGTGATCCCCATACACTAGTTCTATCCTACACACTTGGGACAATGGCATGTGAGTGATAAGTGGAGCACCGGGAGAAAACACATGCGGTCACAGGGAGAATGTTCAAACTCCATACAGACAGCATCAGTAGTCTGGGTTGAACCCGTGTTTCGTGCGCTGTGAGACAGCAACTCTACCGCTGCACTACTGTGCTGCCCAATCCTATAGTCAAACTAGATGTGTTCTACAGTGGAATTTGAACCTTCTGCAGTTGTACAGGGCCCTAGTGAGACCACACCTGGAGTATTGTGTGCAGTTTTGGTCTCCAAATGTGAGGAAGGATATTCTTGCTATTGAGGGAAGTGCAGCGTAGGTTCACAAGGTTAATTCCCGGGATGGAGGGACTGTCATATGCTGGGAAAATGGAGCGGCTGGGCTTGCATACTCTGGAATTTAGTTGGATGAGAGGGGATCTTATTGAAACATATAAAATGATTAAGGGATTAGACACGCTAGAGGCAGGAAACATGTTTCCGATGTTGGGGGAGTCCAGAACCAGGGGCCACTGTTTAAGAATAAGGGGTAGGCCATTTCGAACGTAGATGAGGAAAAACCTTTTCACCCAGAGAGTTGTGAATCTGTGGAATTCTCTGCCTCAGAAGGCAATGGAGGCCGATTCTCTGGATACTTTCAAGAGAGAGTTAGATAGAGCTCATAGGGATGGCGGAGTCAGGGGATATGGGGAGAAGGCAAGAACGGGGTACTGATTGTGGATGTTCAGCCGTGATTACAGTGAATGGCAGTGCTGGCTCGAAGGGCCAAATGGCCTACTCCTGCACCTATTGCCTATTGTCTATTGAACTTCTACTTGCAATTGAGCTGCAGTTACCACCCAATTCCTCCAAGTATTGGTTGTACTGGTTGCTCACAAGTATTGGTGCACAGTTTAAGAAGTAGGCAGGTTAACATGAACAAGATAAAAATATTCAATGACACAAGTGCTGGAGTAGCTCCATGGGTCAGGCAACATCTCAGAAGAACAGGATGGGTGGCTTTTCGGGTCAGGGCTTCATCTTCATCCATGTTCTCCAGAGCGCCTGGCCCGCTGAGCTACTCCAGCACTCCGTGGCTTCTTTTGTGAACCAGCATCTGCAGTTTAGTTTGTTGAGTTTAGTTTAGAGATACAGTGTGGAAACAGGCCCTTCGGCCTACTGAGTCCGCACCGACCAGCGATCCCCGCACATTAACGCTATCCTACACACACACATTAAGGACAATTTACACTTATACCAAATCAATTAACCTACAAACCTGTACGTCTTTGAAGTGTGGGGGAGAAATCCAATGCAGGTCAAGGGGAGAACGTATAAACTCCGTACCAACAGCGCCCGTAGTTGGGATCGAACCCAGTTCTCTGTAAGGCAGCAACTCCACTGCTGTGCCACCGTGGCCGCCCATTTCTCATTTTCTCAGTTCCGTATTACTAAGATAAGAAAATTACAGCATCCAACGTGACCACTAGAACCTCCAGGTTGGGTGAGGTGCATGAAATAGTCACATACAAATGAATCATCCTATCTAAAGAGGAAGTGCTCTGATGATTCTCCGTACGATAAAAGATGTTGTCCGCTCCGTTGTAGCCTCAATTTCTCATTACATTCAATCCCTGGATTCAAGATGGCGGCGGCCGCAACAACAAGGAAAATTGTGGCTATTTCACAGTGTTTACAGCGCCGGAGACCCGGGTCCGGGAGCTGTCTGTACGGAGTTTGAACGTTCTCCCCGTGACCACATGGGTTTTCTCTGAGATCTTCGGATTCCTCCCACACTCCAAAGACGTACAGGTTTGTAGGTTAATTGGCTTGCGTTTGTAGTTAAATTGTCCCTCGTGTGTGTGGGCTTGTGTTAATGTGTGAAGATCGTTAGTCGGTGCGGACCCGGTGGGCCGAAGGGCCTGTTTCCGTGCTGTATCTCTAAACTAAACTGAACTAAACAACACTAAACATAGCATTTTACTGTACTTTGGTACTTGTGACAATAAAGTATTTTTGAATCATTGAATCATTGAGTCAGGGGATTATGGGGAGAAGGCAGGAACGGGGTACTGATTGTGGATGATCATCCATGATCACATTGAATGGCAGTGCTGGCTCGAAGGGCCGAATGGCCTACTCCTGCACCTATTGTCTATTGTCTATTGTTTCGGAGGTGATTTTGATCACGGTTACCGATGCTCTCCATAATACCCCCTTTACCAGGCCTGATATAGGATGAATAATGTGAATATGAGGATTGGTTGTACTGGTTGCTCACAAGTATTGGTGCACAGTTTAAGAAGTAGGTAGGTTAACATGAACAAGATAAAAATATTCAATTGAAAAATGATTAATGTGATATGATCCAACTACTTCATTGGTGGAAAATAAACAAAACTGAGACATTTTCAACCTTTAAATCACTTTGGTTTCTTTACCTAATGGGAGAAACATATTCCTTCGGGTTATTTTTCTTCTACATTTGCATTGGTATTGCCAATTAGATTATGTCGTGCACAGTGAATGATCTTAGAATTGCCAAACATTTTAGCACAGATTGTTACATGTTTGCAATAAATGTTTACAGTGATAGAGGCTTTATGCATTCACACAGCCAGGGAAACTAACAGCTAGCCTAATGAACTGAATTAAAGATTAAAATCTTGCGATTGTGCAGTGCTAACACACACAGCTGCAATATCATCTCCTATTATCCATGCTCCAATTACATTTCTTCCTGATTATCTGTGAGAGATTTTTCAACAGATTGTGTAAGACATCGGCTGATATTGCAGCTTGCTCCCACCAGTCACCTCTCAGCTCACAAAAATGTAAATTCACGTTATATGATTTAAACTGCTCTTGTCGTTATTCTCATTCCTAGGGCGGTGCTCATACTGCATATTAGACTGTAGCTTCCGAACATTTATTTATGTACTGATGTCAATTGTCATTCGATGAGCTTCTGAGAATATATATGGAGGGTGAAGGTAAAACAGATTAGAATTCCTTACACGCTCAGGCAAGAAAAATAGTCGACGAATCGAGGACCAGAGGAAAGACGTTTCAGGTGAAGGGGAAAAGATTTAAGATCGTCCGATCAGCAGAGAAGGTTATTGGCTGCAACTTTCCCTCCATTGATGAACTGTACACTGCAAGGGTCAGGAAGCGAGAGGGTAAGATCATCTCTGACCCCTCTCACCCTGGCCACAAACTCTTTGAATCACTTCCTTCTGGAAGGCGACTCTGGATTGTCAAAGCTGCCACAGCCAGAACAGTTGTTTATCCACGAGTAGTTGGTCTACTCAACAGCCAAAAATCTGTAGCCTCCCTTTGATCTGGTATTCTGGTATTTTGTTGTTTCACATGCTTGATCAATGGTGTTTTATCATTAATGTTTTATTATTATTAATGTTTAGTGTTGTCTGAGTCATTCGTAACTGTCACTGTATGTCATGTTGTTACTTGTGGGCAGAGCACCAAGGCAAATTCCTTGTATGTGAATACTTGGCCAATAAACTTACTTACTTACTTACTTAATAGGAATCTGATGAGTAACTATTTCACACGAAGTGCGGTGGGTGTATGGAACTAGCTGCCAGAGGAGGTAGTTGAGGCTGGGACTACCCCAACGTTTAAGAAACAGTTAGACAGGCACATGAATAGGACAGGTTTGGCGGAATAAGGACCAGACATGGGCAGGTGGGACTAGTATAAGCGGGTTCAGTATTCCGACTGCGCATGCCCAGGTCATGGGTCATTGGCGATAAACATTCTCGGCAGATCAGCTGCTGCATGTGTACAGACCTGCAATTCATCCGTAGTTAGGATCGAACCTGGTTCTCCGGCGCTGCAAGCGCTGTTGAATTGCTCCTGGACTGTCCCCGTCCCCTCCCAAGTGTCTCATCCCTGTCCGGGGGGGACCCTGGACTGACAGGACACCGACCCGGAGCAGTGGCGGTCATAGAGTGATACAGCGTTGAAACAGGCCCTTTGGCCCAACTTGCCCACGCCGACCAACATAGAGTTATAGAGTGATACAGCGTTGAAACAGGCCCTTTGGCCCAACTTGCCCACGCCGACCAACATAGAGTTATAGAGTGATACAGCGTGGAAACAGGCCCTTTGGCCCAACTTGCCCACACCGACCAACATAGAGTTATAGAGTCAATGAGTGATACAGCGTGGAAACAGTCCCTTTGGTTCAACTTGCCCACACCGACCAACATGCCCCATTTACCTAGTCACAGCCATTCAACATAGAACGAAAAATGGTACAGCACAAGAATAGGCCCTACGGCCCACAATATCTGTGCTAAACATAATGTCAAATCCAAGTCCTTCACATAATCTACAGATATATTCCTGCAAATCCATATGCCTATTTGAATTCTCTTAAATGCATTTATCATATCTCTCAACCACCACCCCCTGGCAGCGAGTTCCATGCACTCACCACCCTCTGTGTAAAAAACTTACCCTCCGCATCTCCTTTAAACCCATACCAAAGTGTTACAGTTTTACCACTATAAAACTATACCCTCTATTTGATTTTCCCAACCTAGGATAATGGTTGTGACTGTCAATGCTATCTATGCCTCTCACAATTTGATATATTCCAGCATGTCCCCACAGCCTTTGATATTCCAGAGAAAACAATCCAACTCTGTCCAGCCATTCCCTGTGGCTAATAACCCCCTAAATCAGGCATCTTTCTGGTAAACTTCCTCTGCACCCTTTCCAAAGCCTCCACATCTTTCCTGTCTGCACACAAAACTCCAAATTCTGTCTAAGCAGAAATTCTATAAACCTGCGTTATAGATTTGTGACTTTTAAACTCAATGCCCTGACCTACAAAAGCAAGCATATCATATAACTTCTTTACAACTCTATCGACTTGTGATGCCACTTTTAGCGAGTTGTACACTTGGACCACAAAATCACTCTGTACATCAATGCTTTACTTTAGACTTTAGAGATGCAGGGTGGAAACAGACCCTTCTGCCTACCGAATCTGTGTCAACCAGCGATCACCCTGTACAATAACGCTATCCCACCCTCCAGGGACAATTAAAAATTTCACCGAAGCCAATTAACCTACAAACCTGTACGTCTTTCGAAAGTGGGAGGAAACTGGAGCACCCGCAGAAAATCCATGCGGTCATAAGGAGAACGTACAAACTCTGTAAAGACAGCACCCATAGTCAGGATTAAACCCGGGTCTATGGCGCTGTGTGGCAGCAACTCTAATGCTGCACAATTCGGCTGTCAAGGGATATAAACAATGGAGGAGGGATAGGACAGAAAGGTCAGGGTGCGAATGGGAATGTAGAATCAAAGTGTCTGGCAACCGGGAGATCAGGTAGGTCCAGGCGGACTGAGAGAAGGTGACCAGCAAAATAAAATGTTTGCAGCAAACCCTCTGCCTGCAAATGATCTATACACCTCCATTCCCTGCATATCCATGTGCCTGTCCAAAAGCGTCTACAGGAGCAACATCAGTTTGAAGTGGCACAGTGGCAAAGCCAGTGAAACTGTTGCAGCACACCTCCGACAACTCAAGTTGAATCCTGACCTCAGGACATGGAACATGGAGTACAAGACTTTGCTGAGGACACGTTTGGAATATTGTGCTCAGTTTTTATCGCCCTGCCGTAGGAAGGATGTCTTTCAGCTGGAACGAGTGCAGAGATTCATGAGGATGATGTCAGGACTTGGGGACCCGAGCTACAGGCAAGGGTAAGCAAGCTGGGACTTTATTCCTTGGAGCACAGGAAGCTGAGGGGTGATCTTATAGAGGTGTATAAAATCATGAGGGAAATTAATAGGATGAGCACACAGAGTATTTTACGCAGGGCAGGGGAACCAAGAACCAGAGGACATATGTTTAATGATATGAGAGAGACAGCATTTAACAAAAGAAATTGGATGGGTATATAGATATGAAAGGTCAGGAGGGATATCATAATCATAATCATACTTTATTAACCCAGTATGTTTTGCAACATACGAGGAATTTGATTTGCCTGTTATACCAATAGCAAGCAACAGAACACACAAAATACATTTTAACATAAACATCCACCACCGTGACTCCTCCGCATTCCTCACTGTGCTGGAAGGCAAAAAAAGTTCAACCTCTCCCTTCTTTGTTCTCCCGCGGTCGGGGTGCTCTAACCGTCTGTTGACGGGACGATCTTGCTCCCGTAGCCGGCAGCGGTCCTCCACATCGGGGCGATCAAGCTCCTGCATCGGGGGGGGAATCTCAGCTCCCCCGCGCCAGGCGATCTATCCCGGGACGAGGATAGTCGAACACCATGCGACTTTTGGAGCTTCCCGACGTCGGCCTCAAGTCAAGTCAAGTCAAGAGAGAGTTTATTGTCATGTGTCCCAGATAGGATAATGAAATTCTTGCTTTGCTTGCTGCAGCACAACACAATATTGTAGGCATAAATACAGAACAGATCAGTGTGTCCATGTACTGTAAAATATATATACACACATAAATAAACAGATAAAGTGCAATAGGCTGTTACAGTTGAGAGTTTGTTTGAAGTTGTGTTTAATAATCTGATGGCTGTGGGGAAGTAGCTATTCCTGAACCTGGATGTTGCAGATTTCGGGCTCCTGTACCTCTTACCTGATGGCAGCAGAGAGATGAATGTGTGGCCAGGATGGTGTGGGTCCTTGATGATGCTGGCAGCCTTTTTGAGGCAGTGACTGAGATAGATCCCCTCGATTATGGGGAGGTCAGAGCTGATGATGGCCTGGGCAGTGTTTACAACTTTTCGCAGCCTTTTCTGCTCCTGGATGCTCAGGTTGCCGTACCAAGCCATGATGTAACCGGTCAGCATACTCTCTAATGTGCACCTGTAGAAGTGTCAACCCGAGACTGCAAGCTCCTTGATGTTAATGGATATGGGTCGAATGTAAACAGGACTAATTTAGATGGACATCTTTGTTGGCATGGATAAGTTGGGCTGAAAGGCCTGTTTACAGGCTGTATGACTCTACGTCTAATAGGACAGCAAGTGAGCCAGCCCTTTGCCCCATGTTGTCTGTGCAACAGTTCAATGGTTCTATTTTATCACATATGCACGACGCAGTGAAGTTCTTGCCCCCATCGCCATATTTTGCCGTCATTAACAAAGGAAAAATAAAAAGTCCCAAATGCCACCCACATTCTGGAGGTGCTGGTGTCTGATCCAGGTAAGCCCAGATAAGCCCCAGGCTGCTGCAGGACCTCCTCCATCATCCTCCATCGACTCGGCCCACCAACCAGCAATGTCCCCCTCCGCGCCCGATTGCCTCTGTGCCCTGGGGACGCCTCCTGCAGCCGACCGTAAAATGCGCTGGAGCCAATACCCCGGCCCCTCTCATGCCTCGCATCCATTGTCCTTGACTCTACTGCCTTTGGGGCCGAGCTCGGCGGCTTCTGAGCTCCCCCTGCCGGCAGCGGCCCTTCTTTGTAGCGGCGAGCCATGCCTGCCGCCGCACCTGGCCACGGGTGGCCCCGCTGGGTTTTTGCTTGTGGTGGCCCACTGGGTCCGTACTTGTTTGTTTCGACAGTGCATCCCGGGAGCTTTGTGCCATCTACGCAGCCCATCCCAGGAGCATTATTCCCATCCCGGGAGATATATGCCCCATCCAGGGAGCGCTATGCCCCATCCCGGGAGATATATGTTCATCCATCCCTGGAGCTTTTTGCCCATCCTGGGAGATATATGCCCATCCTGAAAGATTCATGAGCATCCAGGGAGATCTATGCCCATCCCGGTAGATTTATCCCCCATCCTGGGTGCTTTCTACTCCATCCCGTTAGCTTTCTGCATGGTCCCCTCCCCCAGGTGTTCTTGTACCTGTCTAAATGCCGCTTACATACGGCTGAATGGTCAGCACCTCTTCCTGAGGTCTTTCCTTGCTTCCCTGTCTACTTAACTTTCCACTACCTTCCAACAAGCCTTTATTTCTGAAGAAGGCCTGAAGAAGGGTCTCGACCCAAAACGTTGCCTATTTCCTTTGCTCCATTGATGCTGCCTCACCCGCTGAGTTTCTCCAGCATTTCTGTCTACCAAGCCTTTATGTAACCTCATTTATAGCTCCAACACTAATTGCTGGAATATTTTACAGCTGCAAAATAAAACCAAATATATTCTCACAACTCACAATTATTATTCAGTATGCTAATACTTTGCAAAGAATTCTAATACGTTTTTTGAAGATTGATCCATCATATTTAAAAAATATATCATAAATTCCCCTTCAAGGACTCCTGGACTCGTTGGATGCAGATAATGTGTTAAAAATACTTCACAGCATTTTTACCCAAGCATTTTATTTCCCCGTAATTAATCATCTTTATGCTGCACTGTTCTACGTTAGACAAATAATTTCATTAGTTTATATGTTCTAAAAGCAGGATTAGGCCATTCGGCCCATCAAGTCTACTGCTCCATTCAATCATGGCTGATTTATCTCTCCCTCTCGACCCCATTCTCCTGCTTTTTCCCCATAATCCCTGACACCCGCATTAATCAAGTTAATCGGGATCAATTAAATAATCAATTGAATTCATATTAAATTTTGGGATCTAGATTTTTTTCAACTTTTTGCATTCAAGAACGATATCAATATACTGCTCTACACTTGCAGATTCATTTCCATGTGTTGTTAGCCAGTGGCAGCTCATTTGCTAATCCGTAATGAATACGTTTCCCACCCAACTTGAGATGTGTGTGCCTGGGTCAATACCTGTGTGTCACTGAGAGAAGAGAACAGAGAACTTCGTAGGTGACAGGGCAAAATCTACCTCCTGAAGTACGCCGCCTTCTGGCATGATCTCCACATCATGTGTCTTTGGGCATTAAATTCTACTTGCGAAATTTGGTTCCGTTGCTGGTACCGATATAGGACATTGTGTGGGAAGGAACTGCAGATGCTGGTTTATAGGGAGGAACTGCAGACGCTGGTTTATAGGAAGGGACGTTGAATGTTGTGTTTAGTTCATGCAACTGAGGACAAATACCCACCATGTTATCGTCTATATTACCAAAACCAGACTGGTCTACATGGTTCACCTTCAGTCCACCAAGTCTACACCAACCTTGAACCACCCATTTACACATATCTGATGTGAATTTCATATTTCTTAATGGCTGCATCTTCCTCAACTCTCCCTGATTCTACCACCCAAAATAAACAAACAGAAGCTGTTCCTGAACCTGGACGTTACAGTTTTCAGGTTCCTGTACTGTCTTCCCAATGGCAGGAATGAAATGAGAGTGTGGCCAGGGTGGTGTGGGTCTCTGATGATGCTGGCTGCCTTTTTGAGGCAGTGACTCCGCTAAATCCCTTCAATGGTAGGGAGGTCAGTGCCCGTGATGGACTGGGCAAGGTTCACCACTTTATGTAGTCTTCTTCGCTCCTGGGCGTTCAAGTTGCTGAACCAGGCCATGGTGTAACCACTCAATATGCTCTCTACTGTACACATGTAGAAGTTCAAGAGAATACTCTCTGACAAACCAAATCCAAGCCCATTAACCTACAAACCTGTATGTATTTGGAATGTGGGAGGAAACCCGAGATCTTGGAGAAAATCCACGCGGTCACGTGGAGAACATACAAACTCCGTGCAGATAGCACCCGTAGTCGGGATCGAACCCGGGTCTCTGGCACTTACAGCTCTGTCAGGCAGCAACTCTACTGCTGCGCCACTGTGTCGCCCTTTGATAGGCACCCATTTGCCTTCTTTGAAGAGGCTCAGCCTGCCAAAGTCTTTCCAGATAGTTACAACCCCTCAATGCTGCTACCGTCAGATCAATATAATTGAATGAGATACGGTACATCAATTTCTAAATGTGTTACCAT
This sequence comes from Leucoraja erinaceus, assembly GCF_028641065.1. Classification (NCBI taxonomy): domain Eukaryota; kingdom Metazoa; phylum Chordata; class Chondrichthyes; order Rajiformes; family Rajidae; genus Leucoraja; species Leucoraja erinaceus. The sequence goes on along the minus strand of NC_073379.1, from coordinate 16,742,320 downwards.
TTCTTTTATACTTGAGCATTATCATTTTGTTTTCTGAGTGAACTTTTTGTTGACTGCATCTATCTTGTCTTTATATCCAAAGGTGATGGGCTCTGCTTCCATCCTGTACAAACCCACTGAGTTTCTGAATGCTGAGAATAACACCTATTTTGCGTAAAGTCATGGTGTGGGGGCATAGAGTTGTACAGCGCAGAAACACCCCCTTCGGCCCAACACTTCCATGTTGACGTTTATCTACATTAAACCCATTTGCCCACATTAAATCTGCATCTCTCTCACTCTTCCCTATCCGAATACCTCATAAATAGATACCATCTGCTGCTCCCTCTTCCTCTAGCAGCTAGACCCATATATAGACTGCAGAGGGGTCTCAACCCGAAACGTCACCCATTCCTTCTATGTCCCTTCTATTCTCTTGTGTATCCTAGAACCAGTTGTATGTTTACAATCATCCATTAGATTTATAGGCACCACTTAGTGTTATTAGCTTACTCTTCTTAATTACTTGAATTTAAGTTCCAGCCTCATGCTCCAAAATGTGAATAGCTTGTGTCTAATCATTGTCTAGGTGTTTTGCTTTAGTCAACTGGTCATTTAACCTTTTGACCACTGTAGTGTAAACTGCTGAATTTGAAATGACCACGGCAAATACATCTTATTTTGCCGAATTCCAAATAAGCATAAAATATCAACTTTATAATCAAATTATGTAATTAAAATCATTCACAAGTCCATATCTTGTGGAAACGTCCTCCTTTTATTCACTCAAATCTCTGTCTTAGTTTCACTGCAGGGATTAATCCATACCACACAGACACAGACGCGCACACGCACGTACGCGCACGCACACACACACTCACACACACACACACACCCACACGCACGCGCACACACACACGCACATTAGGGTGGCACACTAGGGCAGTAGTAGAGTTGCTGCCTTACAGCACCAGAGACTGTTTTTTTACCTTGACTACTGTCTACACAGAGTTTGTATGTTCTCCCTTTAACTTTGTGGGCTTTCTCCAGGTGCTCCGGTTTCCAGATCCCTAAGACGTGCAGGTCTGCAGGTTAATTGGCTTTGGTAAAAATTGTAAAATTGCCCCTAGTGTGTAGGATAGTGCTAGTGTATGTGAAGAGATTGCGGGTTGGCACGGACTCCGTGGGCCGAAGGGCCTGTTTCTGTAGGATAAATGCTAGCTTTCTGGTTCTTGGACTCCTCGCCCAAAACGGTGATGGAGGAAAAAACCCATCATCGCTTATATAAAAGTTCTTTCATTATTAGTGACGTAATGCCCCTGTCCCACTTAGGAAAGCTGAGCGGAAACCTCTGGAGACTTTGCGCCCCACCCAAGGTTTCCGTGCGGTTCCCGGAGGTTGCAGGTGGTTGCCGGAGGTTGCAGGTAGTGGAAGCAGGTAGGGAGACTGACCAAAACCTCCAGGAACCGCACGGAAACCTTGGGTGGGGCGTAAAGTCTCCAGAGGTTTCTATTCAGGTTTCCTAAGTGGGACAAGGGCATAACTGACAATGCGCTGGAACCTGGAGTTAAGAAGCAGAATATGGCTGGATTCCTCTTTTCTCATTAGCATGGATTTAATGGGTCCAATGCCTCCTTCTTTGCTGTACATTTCCGTGAGTCCAATGTGAAAATATCACTCTGTGCCTATTCTGAACCCAATTGCCTGTTATTAACTTCACAGACAGTTGCTGCCTAATTATCTCCCTAAGGCAAAGTGTAATCATCCACTTGAGTTTGCAAAAGGTGTATTGTAGCTGGCGCATCAGTTACATCATAAGAAGAAAAATACGCACTGAATTTTTATTGAGTTGTTCAACGGAAAGGTCTCTGCTTCTTGGAAGCTTGCAGCAAGAGTCAATATCCTATCATTATTTTGAAGGATACTCATTCTTCTGGTTCTCTGCAACCTGTAGAGACTTCTCTCAGTCTGGACTCCTGCAAATTCACAATCGTGTGATGTTTCAATATTGATGGCTGAACTTTTGGTTCCAAATGCCCTCTTAGGGCTCCCTATTTTTCTCTCTTCATTAAGACGTGGTCATGCTGCCTTAGTTTGATAACCAGCGGACATTGATTCAGGGTAAAGAATTGAAGATTAAGGAAGAATATATTTTGATCAAGGTGTTGAGATTCCGTGGAATTTGGTATTCTAGGGAGGTGTAGACGATACTGTGCCATTACATGTATTACGTAGGAAGGAACGGCAGATGGTGGTTTAATCCAAAGATAGACACAAAATGCTGGAGTAACTCAGCGGGACAGACAGCATCTCTGGAGAGAAGGAATGGATTACATTCTGGGCCAAGACCCTGATTAGTCCGGGTGTCAGATTATGGGGAGAAGGCTGTAGAATAGGGTTAGAAGGGAGAGAGAGCAGCCATTATTGTCGATTTGATGGGCCGAATGGCCTAATTCTACTCCTATAACATGATCTTATGATCTTCTTCAGTCTGAAGAAGGGTCTCGACCCAAAATGTCACCCATTCCTTTTTTCCAGAGATGCTGCCTGTCCCGTTGAGTTACTCCAGCATTCTATGTCCATCTACCATTAAATATATTCATGGCCGAGAGAGATTGTTGGGGAAACCAACAGTTGCGGGGATTTACACAAGAAACTGGAGTTCTTACGGTCAGGTCAGCCATGGATCTATTAACATTCGACCAAGGGGCAGAGAGTATTCTCTGCTCACCTTTCTTACGCTTTGATGTATAATGCTCCTGCAATTGAGCTACATAAATTAAACATATTGTTGCATCTTAGACCCTTGCACTTCCCTTAACATCTTTTGAAGCTATAATGTATAATTCTCAAGCACTTCATGCCATTCAAAGGTTATTTCTGGAATTGTGTGAATATGATTTTGAGCTCAGCTATTCAAGAGGCATAATCAAAGGGAATACAGAGGAGTAGATGGAAATTTAATTTAAACTCAAGGATATGTGATGCAATGGATGAAATGTTTTGTGCACTGTGGTGAAAAGATTATGAAATATTTGCCAATTAAACACTCACATCTTAGATGCAGAGTCAATTTTCTTTTGGTGCTGTGAATGCTTTATTTTCATTAGTCCTCCTGAAGCAATGTGCTTCACAACACAAACATACATTATTTACTGTGTCGGAAGGAACTGCAGATGCTGGTTTAAACAGAAGATAGACACAAAAAGCTGGAATAACGAAGCAGGCCAGGCAGCATCACTGGAGAGAAGGAATGGGTGATGTTTCAGGTCGAGACCCTTCTTCATTTACTGCACAGTACGATAGCTCATTTGTGTTCTTCACTCCCAAGTCTGAAGAAGGGTCTTGACCCAAAATGTCACCCAATCCTTCTCTCCAGAGATGCTGCCTCACCCGCTGAGTTATGACCCTGTCCCACTTAGGAAACCTGAATGGAAACCTCTGGAGACTTTGCGCCCCACCCAAGGTTTCCGTGCGGTTCCCGGAGGTTGCAGGTGGTTGCCGGATGTTGCAGGTAGTGGAAGCAGGTAGGAAGACTGACAAAAACCTCCGGGAACCTTCGGGAACCGCACGGAAATGTTGGATGGGGCGCAAAGTCTCCAGAGGTTTCCGTTCAGGTTTCCTATAATGCCCCTGTCCCACTTAGGAAACCTGAATAGAAACCTCTGGAGACTTTGTGCCCCACCCAAGGTTTCCGTGCGGTTCTCGGAGGTTCCCAGAGGTTTTTGTCAGTCTCCCTACCTGCTTCCACTACCTGCAACCTCCGGCAACCACCTGCAACCTCCAGGAACCGCACGATAACCTTGGGTGGGGCTCAAAGTCTCCAGAGGTTTCCGTTCAGGATTTTGTGTCTACCTTCAACATATATACAAACTGAGACACAATCGTTCATGGACCATCAGTGCATTACGAGCAGCACCTATAGGCAGTGCTGCAGAGTAGTTCAGAATGCATCCCTGGAGAAAAGGAATAGGTGATGTTTCGGGTTTAAAGACCCGCATGGATCTTTGTGTCTTCCACCACAGTGATGATTGCTGTGGTGGATGTTTGTGTTACATTTTTATTGTGTATTGTGTGTTCTTTTTTTTTTTATTGTACCACTGCTGGCAAGTTCATTTCACTTTATTGTGCACATGACAAATAAATCTGACGACTTGACTGACTTGGATGAACTCCAAAGTTTGTTCATCCCTGTCAGGCGGAAAAAATAAAATGGGGAACGTGGATCAACTGTGGCTAACGAGGGAAATCAAGGATAGCGTTAAGTTGAAGGATGAGGCATAAACGTGGGCCAGAGGAAGCAGCAAACCAGAGGACTGGGAGAAATTTAGAATTCAACAGAGAAGGACAAAGGGGTTTATTAAGAGGGGGAGAAAAGAGCATGAAAGAAAGCTTGCATGGATGCATTGGTGATTATTTTCCAATGTTCTCTCAACTCTGGATCAGTTCCTGTGGACTGGAGGGTAGCCAGTGTAAATCCACTTTGTAAGAAAGGAGGGAGAGAGAAAACAGGGAATTCCAATATGGACCAGTTAGCCTTACAACGGTAGTGGGGAAGATGCTGGAGTCAATTATTAAAGATGTTATAGCAGCACATTTGGAAAGCAGTGACAGGATCGGTCAAAATCAGCATGGATTTATGAAGGGGAAATCATGCTTGACTAATCTTCCTGGAATTTTTTGAGGATGTGACAAGTAGAATGGATAAGGGAAAGCTAGTGGATGTGGTGTATCTGGACTTTCAAATACCTTTGACAAGGTCCCACACAAGAGATAAGTGTGCAAAATTAGAGCACATGGTATTGGGGGTAGGGTATTGACATGGATAGAGAATTGGTTAAAGACAGGAACCAAAGAGTATGAATTAATGGGTCCTTTTCAGAAAGGCAGGCAGTGACCAGTGGGATGCGGCAAGGCTCAGTGCTGGGACCCCAGTTATTTGCAATATATATTAACAATTTAGACGAGGGAATTGAATGTGACATCTCCAAGTTTGTGGATGACACAAAGCTGGGTGGCAGTGTGAGTTGCGAGGAGGATGCTATGAGGCTGCAGGGTGACATGGTTAGGTTGAGTGAGTGGGCAAATACATGGCAGATGCAGTAAAATGTGGATAAATGTGAGGTTATCCACTTTGGTGGCAAGAACAGGAAGACAGATTATTACCTGAATGGTGTCAGATTACAAAACGGAGAGGTGCAACGAGACCTGGATGTGCTTGTACATCAGTCACTGAAAGTAAGTATGCAGGTACAGCAAACTAATGGCACGTTGACCTTCATTGCGAGAGGATTTGAGCTTAGGAGCAAGGCGGTCCCACTGCAGTTGTACAAGGCCCTGGTGAGACGGCACCTGGAGTATTGTGTACAATTTTGGTCTCCTAATTTGCGGAAGGACATTACTGCTATTGAGGGAGTGCAACGTAGGTTCACAAGGTTAATTCCCAGGATGGCGGGACTGACATATGATGAAAGAATGGGTCGACTGGGCTTGTATTCACTGGAATTTATAAGGATGTGAGGAGATCTTATAGAAACATATACAATTATTAAGGGATTGGACAAGCTAGATGCAGGAAAAAATGTTCCCGATGTTGGGGGAGTCCAGAACCAGGAGTCACAGTTTAAGAATAAAGGGTAGGCTATTTCAGACTTAGATGAGGAAAAGCTTTTTCACCCAGAGAGTTGTGAATCTGTGGAATTCTCCGCCAAAGAAAGCAGTGGAGGCCAATTCACGGGATGTTTTCAAGAGGGAGTTAGCTTTAGCTCTTAGGGCTAATGGAATCAAGGGAAATGGGGAAGAAGCAGGAACAGGCTTCTGATTTTAGATGATGCACCAATATTTCTATGTGTTTTATGAGACCCTTCTTCGGACTGGGATAGGTCTCACCTATTCCTTCGGACTGGGAAATGTCGCCTATTCCTTCTCTCCAGAGATGCTGTCTGACCCGCTGAGTTACTCCAGCTTTGTGTGTCTTTGGTTTAAACCAGCATCTGCAGTTCCTTCTTACACAAGTAGTTTAGAATATTGGGTACAAAGAACTGCAGATGTTGGTTTATAAGAAAAAGTCACAAAGCGCTGGAGTAACCAACTGTGTCATTCTGAACTTGGACACATGATACTGGAGTGACTGCTGAATTGTACTGCTGAGTTACTCCAGCACTTGGGCCACTTGTGTCTTGGGTCAGAATATCAGGTCAGGGTCCCTTTTTCTCCAGGTGCTCCAGTTTCCACCCACACTGCAACAACGTACAGGATTGCAGGTTGATTTGCTTTGGTAATAATTGTAAAATTGCCCGTTGTGCGCAGGGTAGTGTTAGTGTACAGGGATGATAGCTGACCGGCGTGGACTGGGTGGGCTGAAGGGCCTGTTTCCGTACTGCATATCTAAAGTCTAATGTCTAATTCAGAAGCTCAGGCATTCTCACTTCTGCTCACCTGTCACGATTCCGGAATATTAAAATATTGAGCCGAGATTAAAAATTCACTGACTTATGGAAATACTTGTAAACCAGCGTGCCGCTGGAGAGCAGATTGGCTCTCTGGCTCTCTTTCCCTCCAATGTTGAAAGCAGAATTGTACAGGTTTCACTTCTGACTCAACGACAAACCCCTATGGCATTCGAATGAAGGGCCTGTACCACTTGGCCTTTTAATCGGCGACTGCAGGCATCATTGACCGATGTATCAGGTCACCGAAAAAGTCGCGGCGTGGTGCGGCAGTGACGCGGCGTGACGACGTATTGACACACGGTGTTTCCTCAAGTGTCGCAACAAATTTTTTTGTCACCGCTGGATTTTGAAATGTTCAAAATCTTTTGGCGACCCTGATACGTCAGACAATGACGCCAGCAGTCGCTGAAAAAAATCGGCAAGTTGGACAGGCCCTTTAGAGTCATACAGGATGGAAACAGGCCCATTCGGCCCAACTTGCCCATGCCGGCCAAGATGCCTCATCTACGCCAGGCCCACCTGTCCGCGGTAGGTCCATATCCCTCCAACACCACATTTAACCGCATAGGTTTTTAATATATACTGACTTCCCGCATTTAAAGTGATCCATTTGAAAACAATTAACAAGTCAATTCAAATCACGTTTATTGTCATAGGCATGAGTGCGGTGCGCTGCAGGTACCATGGAAACCAGGGCTGTGGAGTCGATACCGAAAACACCCGACTCCATCTCCACAGCCCTGATGGAAACGTTGCTTGCAGCAACACCATATGCACAAAGACCACATACATGAAAACAAATTATTCATAAATCACGCATAAACTCTGCAAAAAGTCAAAGAGATAGTAAAAGTAAAAACTGCAATAAGTACAAGCACAAGTCTTCAGACTGGGTTTGTAGGTAGTGCAAGAGGTGGTGTGTTGTGTTCCGTTGCCCAGATAGGATTTGGGTTATGCAGATCAGTTCAAGAGCCTGATTTAGTTTCAGTTTTTTCAAAGATACAGCCTGGAAACAGGCCCTTCGGCCCACCGAGTCCTCGCCGCCCAGCGATCCCCACACAATTGCACTATCCTGCACACATGGGACAATTGACAATCTTTACCACAGCCAATTAACCTACAAACCTTTATACGTCCTCGGAGTGTGGGGGCAAACCGGAGCTCCCGGAGAAAAGGGTCACAGAAAGAATGTACAAAGGTACAAACTCCGTACAGACAGCACCCAGAGTCAGGATGGAAGCAGGGTCTGTGGCGCTGTGAGGCAGCACCTCTGCCGCTGCACTTGTGCAGCCTCCGTCCTGATGGGTGCAGGAAAGTAGCTGTTCATAAACCTGCCGGTGTGGGACTTCAGGTTTCTGTACCTCTTGCCCGACGGTAGCAATGAGAAGTGGGCACAGCCCAGAGGGTGGAGGATTTATTATTGCTACACACTTTTTGAGGCAGTGCCTCCTGCAGATGCTTTTGATGCTGTGGATTGTTTTTTTTCATGGCAAGTAGAAAAGCATGTTGCACGCTGATAATTTTTGTTTGATGTATTTGATTTATATTGTAGGACAGACCCTTTGAACTACCAAAGATAGACACAAAATACTGGGGTAACTCAGCGGGACAGGCAGCATTTCTGGATAGAAGGAATGATGTTTTGTGTCACAGACCCTTCTTCAGACTGAGAGTCAGGAGAGAGGGAGGCACGAAGATAAGGAAGTATAAGGTGTGAAATCGAAGGGGATGTTGATGAAGGAAAATGTAGAATAGATCATTGTCAGCTCGGAGAAGGTGACAACGAAGCATATAGAGATAAAATTTAATCAAGGTGACTGTCAGACTGGTCGGAGAACTGGGAAGGGGGAGGGATGGAGAGAGAGGAAAAGTAAGGGTTATTTGAAGTCGGAGAAGTCATTATTCATACCACTGGGGTGTAAGCTGCCCAGCGAAATATGAGATGCTGTTCCTCTAATTTGCTCTGGGCCTCGCTCTGGCAATGGAGGAGGCCCAGGACAGAAAGGTCAGCGTGGGAAAGGGGTGGGGAGTTCAATAAAGAGAAGATTTCAGTATAGGAGTAAAGAGGTTCTTCTGCAGTTGTATAGGGCTCTGCTAAGACCACATCTGGAGTATTGTGTACAGTATTGGTCTCCTAATTTGAGGAAGGACATCCTTGTGATTGAGGCAGTGCAGCATAAGTTCACAAGATTGATCCCTAGGATGGCGGGACTGTCATATGAGGAAAGATTGAAAAGACTGGGCTTGTATTCACTGGAGTTTAGAAGGATGAGGGGAGCGTCACTCTCAAGCATTCTCCCCTCATTCACATCTTCCCCCAACACCTTCAGATTCTACCACTCTCCTACCCACTAAGGGCTGTTAACGGTGGACCATTAACCTGACAACCTAGACGTGTGTAGGATTGGAGAGAATACCTGTGTGGTTATGGAGAGATTCAGATTCAGATTCAATTTTAATTGTCATTGTCAGTGTACAGTACAGAGACAACGAAATGCAATTAGCATCTCCCTGGAAGAGCGACATAGCAAACAATTTGAATAAATAATAATAAGTGTCCGGGGTGGGGGGGGGTGGTGATTGGCAGTCACCGAGGTACGTTGTTGTATGTGAATGTGGTGGAGTTGAAGCGTTAACCTGGGTCACTGGAACTGTGAGGCAGCAGTCCTGCCAGTTTATGGGGCTGCACAGTGGAACAGCGGTAGAGTTGCTGGCTTACAGCACCAGAGACCCGGGTTCGATCCCGATTAGGGCGCTGTCTGTGTGGAGTTTGTATATTCTCCTCGTGACCTGCGTGGGTTTTCTCCAGCTGCTCTGACACACACTCCAAAGGCATACGTGTTTGTAGCTTATTTGACTTCAGTAAAATTGTAAAGCTGTCCCTCGGGTGTAAGATAGTGCTAGTGCACAGGGTGATCACTGGAGGTGCCGGCAGTCATAAAGTCATAAGAAATAGGAGCAGAATTAGGCCATTCAGCACATCATTCCTCCTCATCTCCTTCCTATAGGAACGTCTTTTAATTCTGTGGCTATGACCTCTGGTCCTAGACTCTCCCACTAGTGGAAACATCCTCTCCATATCCACTCTACTCAAGCCTTTCACTATTCGGTAAGCTTCAATCAGGTCCGCTCTTATTCTTCTAAACTCCAGTTAACCCACTCATTCCTGCGATCGTTCTTGTAAACCTCCTCTGTACCCTCTCCAGAGCCAGCACATCCTTCCCCAGATGTGGTGCCCAAAATTGCTCACAAAACTCCAAATGCGGCCTGACCAGCACCTGAGAGAGCCTCAGAATTACATCTGCTGTGTATTTCTAAAGTTTACATAGAAAACATAGAAACCATAGAAAATAGGTGCAGGAGTAGGCCATTCGGCCCTTCGAGCTTGCACCGCCATTCAATATGATCATGGCTGATCATCCAACTTAGTATCCTGTACCTGCCTTCTCTCCATTCCCCCTGATCCCTTTAGCCACAAGAGCCACATCTAACTTCCTCTTAAATATAGCCAATGAACTGGCCTCAACTACCTTCTGTGGCAGAGAATTCCAGAGATTCACCACTCTCTGTGTGAAAAATGTTTTTCTCATCTCGATCCTAAAAGATTTCCCCCTTATCCTTAAACTGTGACCCCTTGTTCTGGACTTCCCCAACATCAGGAACAATCTTCCTGCATCTAGCCTGTCCAACCCCTTAAGAATTTTGTAAGTTTCTATAAGATCCCCCCTCAATCTTCTAAGTTTAAAGACTAAAGTCTACAGCTGTGCCACTGTGCATCGCTTGCTCTGCATTGATATGCATTGGGTGACATGAGCAAGAAATAGCCTGCCGATGAAACAAACCAATCTCAAATTGAATCACAGCAAGGATTTTGAAACTCTGAAGATAATGGACTTGAGATAAATGTTTAGAGTTGGATCCATTCATTAACAATTGACGATCTCTGTGCACGACAATAATTACATAATGTTATGTTAAAAGCTACAAATTGTGATGCGATTGTAATCCCATCAAAATACTTCAATCCTCCACAGAACAATAATTGATAATGAAGTGCTGCAATAAACTTCCTATTATGCTACATTGCCTCTCATTGTACCTCTCATGAGCAGTGAGCTGTGTGTTTGTTATCATAGTGTGGTGGTTCGGTTATTGTAAAACATTGGTTCAAATCTTCTCAATAGTAGCAAGTTGGAACAAATTTCACTAATTAAATAAATTTGCAATTAAACAGGGATCTGAATCACAATCTGAATCTGAATCTGACTCTGAGAATACATTTGACACGATTCTGATTCAGATTCAGGTTCAACTTTAATTGTCATTGTCAGTGTACAGTACAGAGACAACAAAATGCAGTTAGCATCTCCTTGGAGAGCGACATAGAATATGATTTCAATAAATAAATCTATTTACATGCATACAGTCATAGTGTTTTTCCTCTGGGAGGAGTGTCCGGGGGGGGGGGGTGATTGACAGTCACCGAGGTACAATGTTGAGTAGTGTGACAGCCGCAGGGAAGAAGCTGTTCCTGGTCCTGCTGGTCCGGCAACGGAGAGACCTGTAGCACCTCCCAGATGGTAGGAGGGTAAACAGTCCATGGTTGGGGTGAGAGCAGTCCTTGGCGATGCTGAGCACCCTTCGCAGTCAACGCTTGCTTTGGACAGACTCAATGGAGGGGAGTGAGGAACCGGTGATGCGTTGGGCAATTTTCACCACCCTCTGCAATGCCTTTCCGGTCGGAGACAGAGCAGTTGCCATACCATACTGTGATACAATTGGTAAGGATGCTCTCGATGGTGCAGTGGTAGAAGTTCACCAGAATCTGGGGAGACAGATGGACCTTCTTCAGTCTCCTCAGGAAGAAGAGACGCTGGTGAGCCTTCTTGACCAGAGTTGAGGTATTGTGGGTCCAAGAGAGGTCATCGGAGATGTTGACCCCCAGGAACCTGAAGCTGGAAACACGTTCCACCTCCGTCCCGTTGATGTGGATGGGGGTGTGCGTGCCGCCCCTAGACTTCCTGAAGTCTACAATGAGCTCCTTGGTCTTCGTGGAGTTAAGGGCCAGGTTGTTGTCAGCGCACCATGCTGCTAGGAGCTGGACCTCCTCCCTGTAGGCCGACTCATCGTTGTCGCTGATAAGGCCAATCACCGTTGTATCATCTGCATACCTGATGATGGTGTTAGTACCATGTACAGGTGTGCAGTCATTGGTGAAGAGGGAGTAGAGGAGGGGGCTCAGCACACAGCCCTGTGGAACGCCGGTGTTCAGGTTGAGGGTTGAAGAGGTGTGCTTGTCTAACCTAACAGACTGGGGTCTGTTGGTTAGAAAGTCCAGTATCCAGTTGCAGAGGGAGGGGTCGATGCCCAGGTTACCGAGTTTGGTGATCAGTTTAGAGGGTATAATGGTGTTGAATGCTGAGCTGTAATCGATGAACAGCATTGACCGACGCAAAATGCTGGAGTAACTCAGCAGGACAGGCAGCATCTCAGGAGAGAAGGAATGGGTGACGTTTCAGGTCGAGACCCTCCTTCAGACTGAAACCACACCTGGAGTATTGAGTATTGTGTGCAGTTTTGTTCTCCAAATTTGAGGAAGGCCATTCTTGCTATTGAGGGAGTGCAGCGTAGGTTCACAAGGTTAATTCCTGGGATGACAGGACTGTCATATGTTGACAGAATGGAACGGCTGGGCTTGTATATTCTGGAATTTAGAACGATGTGAAGGGATCTTATTGAAACAAATAAGATTATTTGGACACGCTAGAGGCAGGAAACATGTCCTCAATGTTGGGGGAGTCTAGAACCAGGGGCCACAGTTTAAGAATAAGGGGTAGGGCAACAGAGAGATGTATATCTGTGGAATTCTCTGCCTCAGAGTCGGTGGAGGACAATTCTCTGGATGCTTTCAAGTGAGAGTTAGATAGAGCTCTTAAAGATATCGGAGTCAGGGGATATGGGGAGAAGGCAGGAATGGGGTACAGATTTTGGATGATCAGTCATGATCATATTGAATGACCGTGCTGGCTCGAAGCAAAGATCATATATAGGATGTTTGGCTCGAAGGACTGAATGGTCTACTCCTGCACCTATTGTCTATTGTCATTCCTTCTCTCCAGAGATGCAGCCTGTCCCGCTGAGTTACTCCAGCATTTTGTGGCTGTCTTTGGTTTAAACCAGCATCTGCAGTTCCTTCCTATGTATTGGACATGGATCATCGGTCAGGGTATTGTACAATACAGTACAGCAATGGGGCCATCATGCTGTAGCTGAATAAGATGTTCATGAAGCCACGTTTGGCTCTTGTGTTGAGTATGGTGCAGAATGGCCCTACTATAAGAATGTGGAAAGGGTACAAAGAAGATTTACAAGGATGTTACTGGGTCTGGAAACTTTGAGTTATAAGGGGTAGGATGAACAGACTGGGTCTTTTTCCATGATGTGTGGGAGGCTGCAACCATATATTATAATTGAAATTATCATATCATATACCATATCATGATATTTAGCATATATATTGCACACACCCAGATGCACACATGCATATATATATATATATATATATATATATATATATATATATATATATACATGTGCTGTATGTGCGCAGGTCTGTGTTAGATAATATAGATAATATATATAATATATGATATGATATTGGTTGTGTTAATGTATCTGTGGAGCTGCATTAAGAATATAATTATTCTGTTCTGAGTACAAATGATAATGAAACGTTCTTGCCTCTTGCTCCTTGCCTCTTGACATTTAACCCTGATTTTGTTCAAGGGTAATGAGGAATGTGCAGTTAATGCCAGGTATGTCCAGATTCTACATCTGATTACGTTTAAAAATTAAATTCAGTGATCAGAATTCTTGACAGCGTTAAACGGGTCTGATTGCAACTGAGAGCGTGCATGACAGATTGCATTAGAGCAGGTGTCGCTTGTGGCTCTCAAAGCATCATTTCCATCTTTGACATTTAAGCTTCACGTACATTTGCAAAGTATTGAATAACACTCTGAGGCTGACGTGCTGGTGCAATCCTGAGCAGGTGTAAGCTCAGTGCAATAAACAATTCACTTTCAGATATATATGTCTGTGTTGCATCTTTCATTTAGTTGTGACATTCCATCTCATGCTGCTACTGATCAATTACAATCCTTCAGATTTTTACTGCTTCCAGTCTTATTTTCATTTGCTGGGGTGATGGATGCGTGGCCTGGAATTTTGCATAAGATTACCTGCTAAATTGGCGTTGGTATTTTTAAAGCGGAGATTCATAGATTTGTGATTCAAAGGTTATGGGGAAAAGGCATGAGAAATGGGTTGAGAGGGAAAGATAGATCAGCCTTGACTGAATGGCGGGGTAGACTCGATGGGCGGAATGGTCTAATTCTGCTCCTTTGGCTTATGAACTTAGGAAAGCGGTTCTTTCAGGCCTATACTTGATTTAGTTTAATTAATTATTGTCACGTGCATCAAGTGCGATGAACAGCTTCGGTTTGTGTGCTATCCAGACAGAGAAAAGACAGGACGTGGTACAATCAAGCCTTCTACAGTGCACAGGTAAAGAAGAAAGAGTACAACGTTTAGTGTACGATCTTGCACTCTGCCTCTTCTTCATGCGTCCACAATTTAGTTTAGTTTAGTTTAGAGATACAGTGTAGAAACAGGCCCTTCGGCCCACGTGGTCCGCGCCGTCCAGCATTTCTCACACATTAACACTACCATACACCCACTAGCCAAGCCAATTAACCTACAAACCTGGTACGTCTTTGGAGTGTGGGAGGAAACCGAAGATCTCGGAGAAAACCCACACAGATCTCGGGGAGAATGTGCAAACTCCATACAGACAGCACCCGTGGTCAGGATCGAACCCGGGTCTCCGGTGCTACATTCGCTGTAAGGCAGCAACAAGGCTCCGTACTCGGCCCCCTCCTCTTCATCATCTACATCCTCCCCCTTGGTCAGATACTCCGCCACTTCAACCTGGACTTCCACTGTTACGCCGATGACACCCAGATCTACCTCGGCACCAAATCCCCCCACAACCCCCCCCTCTCCCATATCAACTCCTGTTTGTCAGCTATAAAAACCTGGATGCAACATAACTTCCTCAAACTCAACAGCGATAAAACAGAATTCCTCCTCATAGGCTCCAAATCCACACTCAGCAAAATCAATAACCCCACTCTCACCATCGACGGCACCACTGTCTCCCCATCTCCCCAGGCCCGCAACCTTGGCGTGATCTTTGATTCCACCCTCTCCCTTGAGCCTCACATCCGCCATGTCATTAAAACCTCCTTCTTTCACCTCCGCAACATCGCCAAAATCAGACCCTCTCTCACACCTCCTGCTGCTGAAAGACTCATCCATGCCTTCATCTCCTCCTGACTGGACTATTGCAACTCACTTCTCCTTGGTATCAGCTCCACCTACATCAACCGACTCCAACTGGTCCAGAATGCAGCCGCCCGACTCATCACCCACACCAAATCCTGGCATCTCATCACTCCAGTCCTCAAACAACTTCACTGGCTTCCCATCTCCCACCGGATCACCTACAAAATCCTGGTCCTCACCTACAAAGCCCTCCACCATCTGGCCCCCCCATATCTCACTGACCTCCTCTCCCCCTACCAACCCTCACGGTCCCTCAGATCCACATCAGCCGGTCTCCTCTCCATCCACGTCCAACCTCTGCAGTTTTGGGGACAGAGCCTTCTCCAGGGCAGCTCCCAGGCTCTGGAACTCCCTCCCCCAACTGATCTGCAATTCCGTGTCCCTCACCATCTTCCAGCCTCAAGACCCATCTCTTCACCTCTGCCTATCCTTAGCCCCACGTCCCCCTCCCTTTTCATCTGTGCTTGAATTGCCTCATAATGTGTTTTGTATTGAATTCTGTCTTTAATTTGTGTACTAGTCATGTCTCTACTATTTATTTCATTCCGCTTACATGTTTTTCCTCTACTTGCTAAATTTTTGTAAGGTGTCCTTGAGACTCTTGAAAGGCGCCCATAAATAAAATTTATTATTATTATTATAAACACTACCGCTGCGCCACCATGACAGCCCTATTAAAGGGCCTCAGTAAGGATAGGTGCCCTCAGTAACAAAACTATCACAGCTGCATGTCCTGCAATCCAATATTGTTACTGAAGATAGACTCAAAGAGCTGACATAAATCATGAGTTCAAATCTTCGCAACGGTAGCAACAAACATGAGTTCCAATCTTCTCAATGGTAGCAAGGGGGAACTAATTCTATTAATTAAATAAATCTACCATTAAACATGGATCTGAATCATAATCTAAATCTTGATTCTCAGAATGCATTTGACATGAAGATAGACACAAAATGCTGGAGTAATTCAGCGGGACAGGCAGCATCTCTAGAGAGAAGGAAAGAGTCTGAAGAGTCTCGACCCAAAACGTCACCCATTCTTTTTCTCCAGAGTTACTCCAGCTTTTTGTGTCTATCTTCAGTTTAAACCAGCTTCTGCAATTCCTTTCTACCACTATGGTTACTGTTGTGCTTCAGAGACTGACAGAAGGAAAGGATTTAGGCTATTGTATCCAAGCCAGCGGAATTGAAAGTTGGGACTAATTTCGCATTCCGATTCTGAATACATAGCCACACAATGGGAGGTGGGTGCCTGGAACGCGCTGCCAGGGGTGGTGGTGGAAGCAGATATTATAGTTGAATTTAAGAAGCTTTTGGATAGGCACAGGAATATGCAAGGAATGGAGGGACATGGATTGTGTGCAGGCAGATAAGAGTTGGTCATGGCATACATTTTTTTTGGCACGGAGATTGGGGGTGAAGTGCTTGTTCCTGTGCTGTACTCTTAAGGTCATAAGTGATAGGAGCAGAATTAGGCCAGTCGGCCCATCAAGTCCACTGGGGTCAAGGAAAGAGCATTCACCAATTGTTTCCACCAATCTTTCCACCACCACGCACAAGAAGCACAAGAAGCGACAAGACAGACACCATTGTATGCAAATGCCGAGAGGTGTGTTCAGCTCTGGCTGGGCAACTTCTAATCTTGTGTGTGGACTCCATAAGAAGAAGATCAAGTCTTCTCCACCATTCAAACATGGCTGATCTATCTCCCCCTCCGAACCCCATTCTCCTGCCTTCTCCCCATAACCTCTGACACTCGTACTGTTCTATAGACACAAGGAACCGCAATGCCGGTTTATAAAAGAAGATACAGGTTGCTGGAGTACCTCAGCAGGTCAGGCAGCAACTCAGGAGAACATGGATGGGCAATATTTTGGGTCAGAACCCTTCTTCAGACTGATCATCAGTCTACTATATACTATCCCAACATTTAAGAAACAGGTACATGGATAAGACAGGTTTGGAGGGATATGGACCAAATGCAAGCAGGTGGGACTAGTGTAGCTGGGACATGTTGGCCGGTGTCAGTGAGTTGGGCTGAAGGGCTTGTTTCCACACTGTATCACTCTATGACTCTATGACATCTCGGCATTGCTGACAAGAACATCATTAATTGATGTTCTCTCATTGTCCTTCCATGTTAAATATGCATAGAACATAGAACAGTGCAGAAGACACTAAGTGCTGGCGTAACCCAGCGGGTCAGGCAGCATCTCAGGAGAACATGGATAGGCAGTGTTTCAGGTCAGGACCCTTCTTCAGATTGATGATCTCCTATCCATGTGCTCGCATTTGGTCCATATCCCTCCAAACTTGTCCTATCCATGTACCTGTCTAACTGTTTCTTAAATGTTGGGATAGTCCCAGCCTCAACTACCTCCTCTGGCAGGTTGTTCCATACACCCACCACCCTTTGTGTGAAAAAATGACCCCTCAGACCCATTAAATGTTTCGCCTTCACCTTAAACCTTGATTTCCCTACTATCGGGACAGTTTTAATGTCCAAAGCTCCAGTATTTCCCCCTTGTTCATTTTGACCCATTATAAAAGACACAATTAATAGGAAAGTGAATAAGTAAATTATATTAGCACAGATTGGCATAGTGTAGATAAAGATCAATAAATGCTCTCTCATTTAGCTGACAAATTGTTATCATAATATGCGATAAGCGGGCTTGAGTCAATGAGAAGTGGATGATTAAGCCCAACCTCCAGAGAGTTATTCTGGAGCACTCAACCCATTAGAGACCCTGCTTGTTGCAAATAACACTGTGAAGTGTGTTTATTTTACTTTATCGCTCCTTAACGCACAGATCTCTCACTCGGTGTTTCTGTGGAAACTACTTCAAGTGAACAATCGGTTCTCTGCAATCACCTGATGGTCGCTGGTTAGTGGTCCAACTGTTATAGGAGCTGCCCTTCACAGTAAGTTCCAGATCGATGTTGTGTGAATCACGAGCAATGCTAACATTTCAATAAACCTGTTTCCAATCTCACACTGGTACCTCTGCAGAAATGCGCAGAAACTAGAAATAAATGGTGGCTCACATCATGTGTAGGAAAGACCTGCAGATACTGGCTTAAACCGAAGATAGACACAAAATGCTGGAGAAACTCAGCAGGACAGGTGAGAAGGAATGGGTGATGTTACAGGTCGAGACTCTTCTTCAGACTGAAGAAGGGTCTCGACCCGAAATGTCACCCATCCCTTCTCTCCAGAGATGCTGCCTGTCCCTCTGAGTTACTCCAGCATGTTGTGTCAGATTCAGATTCAGATTCAGATTAAGATTCAGATCCATGTTTAATTGCAGATGTATTTAATTAGTGGAATTTGTTGCCCCTTGCTACTGTTGAGAAGATTTGAACCAATGTTTTGCACACGTCAAGTAACCGAACCACCTCACTATGATATCAAACACATAGCTCACTGCTCGTTAGTGGTAGATTTGAAACGTCGCCTATTCCTTCTCTCCACCAATGCTGCCTGTCCCACTGAGTTTTGTGTCTATCTATTGTGGATCACATAATTTAGCATATTGATTGGAAGATACTTCATGGAGGCAGGCCCTAAAGCCCACTGAGTCTACACCGACCATTGATCACCCGTTTGCACTAGTCCTGTGTTATCCCACCAGGGGTAATTTGCAGAGGCCAATTAACTTACAAACCTGCACGTCTTGGAGTGTGGGAGCAAACTGGAACACCAGGAGGAAACCCACGTGGTCACAGAGAGAACGTGCAAACTCCACGCAGACAGCACCCGAGGTCAGGATTGAACCTGGATTTCTAGCGCTGGGTGTTAGCAGCTCTGCCAGCTGCACCACTGTGCCGCCATAACATATCTGTCGATCAGACGAAGTGACTGTCCAGGGATTCCTATCTAATTCATGAGGGTCACAGCTTAGAAATAAGCAGTCGGGTTAAAATTAAACTATCAATTTAGAGATCAAAGGAATGTCGACTATCCATTTCCCTTCATAAACACTGCCCGATCCGTTGAGTTCATCCAGCACTTTGCTTTACACCATTAGCAGGTTTATACTATTAGTAGATTAACCCATGATGAGCGTTGGTCGGCACTGGGCCTGAACTCTCTGGAGTTTTGAAGAATGAGAGGGGACCTCATTGAAACAAACAGAATGGCGAAAGGCTTGGATAGAGTGGATGTGGAGAGGATGTTTCCACTAGTGGGTTAGTCTAGAACTAGAATTCATAGCCTCAGACTTAAAGGACGTTCCTTTAGGAAGGGGATGAGGAGAAATTTCTCAGGTCAGAGGGTGGCAAATCTGTGGAATTCCTTGCCACAGAAGGCTGTGGAGACCAAGTCAGTGGATATTTTTATGGCAGAGATAGATAGACTTTTGATTAGTACGTGTGTCAGAGGTTATGGGGAGAAGGCAGAAGAATGGGGTTAGGAGGAAGAGATAGATCAGCCATGATTGAATGGCGGAGTAGACTTGATATGCTGAATGGCCTAATTCTATTCCTATCACTTATGACCTTATGACCTTATGACCTTATGAATAGCATTGATGGTGAAATGGGTGCTGTGGCCAATTAATGAAATAATCTTTCCCTGATCACTGTTGCTGGCTTTGACCTGTGTTTTTCATATCTTTCATTTATTTGCTCTATGTACCTTTACATACCTCTAGTTTTTCCTCTCCCCCGACTCTCAGTCTGACAAAGTGTCTCGACCCAATACGTCACCTATTCCTTTTCTCCAGAGATGCTGCGTGACCTGCTGAGATCGCCCAGCACTTTGCTTTATATAAATAGCATTGATGGTGAAAAGGGAACTGAAGCCAATTAATTAGTTAATTGAAGTTCGTTACTTCTTAGCTAGCACTATGATGGGGTTTCATTGTGGAAAATTCCTTGCGGCCCATCACATTAGATCCAATCCCTGAGCCACCATGGCAGGGCCGGCCTTAGGAGGTGGGGGGCCCAATTGGGAACAATTTTCATATAAATATAAATAAATAATTATAAATGAGTCACGTGTCGTGAGTAATATGAAATCTTAAACCGCGCATGCGCAGATTGTTCTCCTCTCCGTAAAAATAAAAATAAAAATAAAAATAAATAAAGTAACAATTCAATTTACCCAAGGCTTCCAAATTTCCTTCTTTCTGATTTACTGAATGGGTGGGGGGTGGAGGGTGATGGCAGGTGGAGAGATGGTGGGAAAAACGGGAGCACACCGGGACAAGTTGAATCAGTTGTCATCTTATTGAATGACTATGCTAGTTCAAAGGACCAATTGGGGGGAAAGTTCCTTTCACAGCGTGTGGGGAGTCGAGCCAGGGGTAAAGTTGTGGGGAGGGCAGGAGCATTGAGAAGGAGGGGGTCGGGGTTCATGCCAGTAACCCACTCACTCACCACTGCCGCGGTGCTCCGGGCGCGGATCCACCGCATTGTGGACGGGGAGGGAAGCAGCGCGCGAGGCGCTATCCCCGGACAGCAGAACCGACTGCCATCTCAGTACCTTCTGCCGGCCCGCTCACCTCTGGCAGTGCTCTCCATCTGAACAGTGAGGGGACCAGCTCAAGAGCAAAGATTATAGAGCGGAGTGGGTCAGCGGGAGATGGATAACATCACAGCGGGCGGTGGAGCTTACTCCTGTGTCAGCGCGAGCAAGGGATCAATTGAGGTTACTCACCCTGACATATGGAGTAAGCTCCACCGCCCGCTGTCCTGTTATCCATCGGCCGTGTAACTGCTCTTGAGCTGGATGCTGGTATGATCCCCGACCGCCTCCTTCTCAACGCTCCTGCCCTCCCCGCAACCTTACCCCTGGACAGACTACCCACACTCTGTCAAAGGAACCCTGCCCCCCCAGCAGCGCTGTCCTTTTACAGCCGCTTCCCACTTTACAGCTGCTTCCCATCAGCTGCTAGCAATGATGGATAGACTTGGCTATCCCTCAGTACAGCGACATCGTTCTTGAAGTTGCTGTACTGAGGGATAACGAAGTCTATCTTTCTTGACTAACAACCTAACCTTCGGCCTCCAAGATACAGGTACATTTTCTAGCAACGTTTCAAATTGTTGAGATTTTAAAAATCACATCTGCAATTTATCACAACAGACAAAGCATAAAAATAAGTTTAATTTGACACCTAATTCACTTTGCAGTCAGGATCGAACCCGGGTCTCCGGCGTTGCAAGTGCTGTAAGGCAGCAACTCTACCGCTGCGCCACCGTGACCGCCCTAGCTGATCTATGCTTTTCCAGGTCATATCTTTACTTATTCACCCAACCTTATCAATCATAATGCCCCAGTGATGCCAGTGCTGTCAGCAAGGCATTTATTGTCAATACATTTTTGCAATTAATTATAACACAGATCAAAGGCTGTCTTCAGTAGAACTTAATTAGATTCAGACACTCTCTTTTTATAGTGGCGTTACAGGAAAGCTGTGCTGCACTTCAATCAAGAGCTTCTTGCTGTATTTGCTATAAATAATTGAAATGGATGACGGCAGATGAACCAGCAGCAAATTTCTCTGTGTGATCTTCAAACTTCTCGAAAGATCTAAATGATTGCCTCTAACTACATCATAAATGACGGCTTCTGTGATGCAAAACAAAATGATGCTTTAAATGAATCATTGACGTTCTTTGTCGACATAACATTTTCAGAACAAAACTTCATCGTGAACGAGACAGCCTCCTTTCTGGTATCTTGTCCCCTTGTTTAATTCTCATTAGGTTTGATGGTTCCTTTATTATTACCTGTACCAAGGTACAGTGAGATTCATTGTAGGAAGGAACTACACTGAAGATAGACACAAAATGCTAGAGTAACTCAGCGGGACAGGCAGCATCTCTGTATGGAAGGAATGGGCGACGTTTTGCGTCGAGACCCTTTTTCAGACTGAGCATCAGGGGAGAGAGAGTCAGAGAGAAAAGGAAGTGTAAGAGATCAAAAGTGATGAAGATCAAGGTAAATGTAGAAAAGACCATAAAATTCTGGGTTTTTTTGCGTACAAATCAGTAAGATGTTTGCCAGACATAAGTACAATCCCCGATTAACTACATATAACCATATAACCATATAACAATTACAGCACGGAAACAGGCCAACTCGGCCCTTCTAGTCCGTGCCGAACACTTATTCTCCCCTACATCTTGCATAGAAACAGCCCACTGAGTCTATACGCTGGAGTCGCCATCTTTTGGCATCATTTCACTGCAGCTGGTCTATAGTCTAAAGGTGGGACTAGTGTAGATGGGGCATCTTGGTTGACGTAGACAAGTTGGGCCGAAGGACCTTTTTCAATGCTGTATGACTATTCGTCATGTAGTTGAGACATTACTGACTGAGTTCCAGTAAGAGGCACGGGCCACATATTTATACTGAAATGTTTTTTTGTTGTTTATTACTGGTTTGACAGAGTACCATGTTTACACATTCTGTTATGCTACTGCAAGTAAGAATTTCATAGTTCCGTTTCAGGACATATGACAATAAGACATTCTTGACTCTCTTGAGGCTTGAAGACTGATAGCCTTACAGGTATAATAGTGTAAGCCATGCAATAATGTTTGCAACTTATCCAAGGTTATGTCGAATAAAGGAAAGTTCATTTTGGATTTTCATGACGGACGGAATTTGATAACGTACACAGGAAGAGCAGGAGAGCTTTCATCAGCAGGAGAGTTGCTGACCAGGGCACACACATTTAAAGTGATGGGCTTAAATTGCCAGGGAAACGGTGGTGGCCAGTGATATCTTCTTCGCTGTTGTGTGCTGGGGCAGCAAGGTAAAGGCCGTGGATGTCAACAGGATGAACAAGCTCATCAGGAAGGCTGGCTCCATCCTGGGGGCAGGGTTAGATTCATGGGAGGGGGCCTCAAACTGCGGAGCATCCTGGACAATACTGTAGCTCACCCCCTCCATGTCACACTGGTCAACCCGAGGAACACCTTCAGCAACAGACTGGTTCCACCAAGATGCAGCACAGAACACACACAGGAAACCCTTCTTTCCTGTGGCTATCAAACTGTACAACTCCTCGTATTCATGTTGTGATCCCTCATCCTGAACTTTCCATTCGGTAATTTAATGTCATGTTACACATGTGCTGTGCAATAACTGGTCACTTAAATTTCATTATTATTACCTAGACACTGCTTCAGCCAATCATCCCTGTCCCGCTTGCAATTGGTCCAAAATGCCACAGCGAGACTTCTTTTTTTTTAAAGCATGTATTTATTTTTTTAATTTATTATTGATTTTAATGAACAGGAAGAAGAAAGATACAAAAAAGAAAGAAGAAATAACCCCTGAACTAACAAAAAAGAAAAAGCAGAGATATATCCCACTGCTCTTCCCTACTCCCGCTCACCTGATCCTAGCGTCGGTTTTGAATTTGTGTTCAACCATTCTGTTGTTGAAGAAATTCAATGAAAGGAGACCATATTTTGGAAAATTGATTTATCAGCTAAAACAAGCCTTATTTTTTTTAGATGTAGTGTCTCGGTTATTTCTGTGATCCACATCTTCACTGTGGGAACTGTTATCGTTTTCCAGAATTTAAGTATAAGTAAATTCTTTTAAAAATGTTGCAGTTATTAAACCATAGTCAAGGAAACATCTTTGGAATATCATTAACTTAGAGCAGCCCTCCGACATTCCTATGCAGCGAGACTTCTAATGGGTACCTGTAAAAGAGACCACATCACCCCGATACTGGCCTCTCTCCACTGGCTCCCAGTACAGTACAGAATCAACTTCAAGCTCCTCTTATATGTATACCAAACCCTTAACGGGCTTGCCCCCCTCTATATCAAAAATCTTCTAACGCACTATTCTGCCTCCAGGTCCCTCAGGTCGGCTGACTTGGGGCTACTGACTATCCCGCGGTCTAGGTTTAAGCTCAGGCGTGAATGCGCTTTTGTGGTTTTCAGCACCTAGACTGTGGAACAGCATCCCTCTCCTCATCAGAACCACCCCTCCATCGACTCTTTTAAGTTGAGACTAAAAACCCATTTCTACTCCCTAGCGTTTTTGAGGCCCTAACGTTCTGTGCTTCCATGTTAATAAAAAGATGATCGTTTGAGGGGGCGTTTTAAACAGTTTTAAACAGTTTATGTATGTATTGTTGTGTGAGTGTACCATTGTATGTAGCACATTAGAATCTGCACTGATGTAAAGCACTTTGGTCAACGTGAGTTGTTTTCAAATGTGCTAAACAAATAAAATTGACTGACTCACTGATTAAAACACAACACAAAGGATTTGGTTTTCTATGAGGATGTTGCCAGAACCCAGGGGAGATGATCAGCAGGCTAGAACTTTATTTCTGAGAGTATAGTTTGGTTTGGTTTAGTTTGTGGTCACGTGTACCGAGGTGTAATGAAAACCTTTTGTTGCGTGCTATCCAGTCAGCGGAAAGACTATACATGATTACAACCAAGCCATCCACAGTGTATAGATATATGATAAAGGGAATAATGTTTAGTGCAAGATAAAGTCCAGTAACGTCCAATAGTCCGAGGGTCTCCAGTGAGGTCAATAGTAGCTCAGGGTCTGCTCTCTGGTTGTGGTAGGATGGTTCAGTTGCCTGATAACAGCTGGGAAGAAACTGTCCCTGAATCTGGAGGTGTGCGTAGGACGCTAAAGGGCGATCTTATAAAGGTGCATAAAATCATGAGGGCCATAGATAGGGCATATGCACAGAGTCTTTTACCCAAGGTAGGGGGGATCAAGAACTCGAGGGCATAGGTTTAAGGTGAGAGGGGAGAGATTTAGAAGGAAACTGAGGGGGATCTTTTTCCACATGGAGGGTGGTGAGTATATGGATAGAGAGGCCCAGAGGAAGTGGTTGAGGCAGGTACGATAACAACATTAAAGAAACATTTGGACAGGCCAATGGAGTTTAGATTGATATAAGCCAATTGATATAGGACTGCACAGTGGCATAGCGGTAGAGTTACTGCCTTACAACGCCAGAGACCCGGCTTTGATCCTGACTATGGGTACTGTCTGTACGGAGTGTGTACGTTCTCCCCATGACCTACGTGTGTTTTCCTCCGAGATCTTCGCTTTCCTCCCGCACTCCAAAGACGTAATTGGCTTGGTGGAAATATAAAATGGATCCCCAGTTTGTGTAGGGTAGTGTTAATATCCAGGGATTGCTGTTCGGTGCGGACTCGATGGGCTGAAGGGCCTGTTTCCGCGCTGTACCTCCAAACTAAACTAAACAAAGCTAAATGCAGACAAATGGGATGACCTCACATGCAGCGTCATAGTCAGCATGGACAAGTTGGGCTGAAGGGCCTGATTCAATGCTATGTGATTTCATGCATCTACGATTTCACTTTGTTAACAAGATTCACAAACATGTCCTGATGCCCAAGAGAGTCTGAAAGAGGAAAGGAAAGTTGGCTGGCTTGTTACCGAGTGGAGGATTACAGTCCTGAAATGAGGAGGCTGATTTTCAGCGAGGTTTCAGACTCTCTGTATGAGATAATGCAAGAAGATTTCCTTCGCAGTAAGTCCGATCCTTCTCAGTTTTGTTTGCTCGGGGAAGATTTGGATTTCCTGTGGAGTCGACGATCATCTTTTTATTAACATGGAAGCACAGAACGTTAGAGATACTCACCGGGTCAGTCATCATTGGTGGAAAGAGAAACAGAGAGGCCACACTTTGATGCTGACCTGCACCGGTCCCAATTGCGGTGTTAGGACCGTATCGCTTGTGCCCTCTCTATTGGATGTCGCTCTGATCCCCATCACTGGCCAACAGGCCTGGAGAGGCCAATCCACAGCACCATTGGTAATAGCTGGCTCCAATTGGTGGCTATCAAGTCAAGTTTTATTTGTCATGTGCACATAAAGTGCAAGTGAAATGAATTTGCCAGCAGCGGTACAATAAAAAAAGAACACACAATACACAATAAAAATTTAACACAAACAAAGGCACAAAATTTGTCCAGTCCTGCTCCATTTACCCCGTGGTCGGGAACATAAACATCGGCAGTCGCCGCTGTGGGAGTCCAGATGTTCAGACAAGGTAAGTCCAGGTAAGTCCTGAATTAGTGCCTCCCCACCGGAGACCGCGGCTTCAAGCTGGTGTAGGCCGCGGGCCAGCGGTCAAAGCTCTTCTCCTCCCGGATCCCCAACGAGGGATCCCAGACTCCGGACGCCGCGCCAGCTGGAGCTTCAGGCTGCCGCGGGCCAGCGAACGGAGCGCTCCCCTCCAGCGACCCCCGGCAAGGGCTCGCCTGCTCCACAACAAAAGCGTCCTCACTGCGCCCGCTGCTGAAGCCCCGGGTGCGTCTCCGGGAAAGGCCGCACCGATCCTCGACGTTAGGCCACGGGGGAGGCGACATGGAAAGAGTCGCCTCTCCGTGGAGGAGGCAGCCGAAGCGGTTTCCCCCTTCCTCCCCCCCCACACCACCCCCCACACAAGACACACAGAGACATTAAAAACACACATTAAGACACACTAAAAAAACAAAAAAAGTAGTAAAAACAAACACGCCGCTGTCAGGGCTGCCGGCTCTCAGTGTCCCCACCATCCATTTGTAATGGTTGGCTACTTGTACCTTGTTAGCCTGCTCCCTATAAAACCCCCCTCCCCAGGTACTTTCCCCTGCAACCACAGGAGATGCAACACCTGTCCCTTTAGCTCCCCTCTCAACTCCATGCAAGGACCCCAAAAGTCTTTTCAGATGAGGCAGAGGTTCACTTGCACCTCCTCCAACCTCATCTACTCCATCCGCTGTTCCAGGTGCCAACTTCTCTACATCGGCAAGACCAAGCGCAGGCCCAGCGATCGTTTCACTGAACACCTCCGCTCAGTCCGTCTTAACCTACCTGCTCAGCACTTCAACTCCCCCCTCCCATTCCCTACTCTGACCTTTCTGTCCTGGGCCTCTTCCATTGTCAGAGTGAGGCCCAAATTGCAAATTGGAGGAACAGCACCTCATAATTTGCTTGGGCAGCTTACACCCCAGCTGTATGAATATTGACCTCTAACTTCAGAGAACCCTTGCTTTCCCACTCCCACCATCCCCTCTCCCTTCCCAGTTCTCCCACCAGTCTTACTGTCTCTGCCTACATTCTATCTTTGCCCAATCTCCTTCCCATCTTTCTGAAGGAGGGTCTCGACCCGAAATGTCACCCATTCCTTCTCTCCAGAGATGCTGCCTCACCTGCTGAGTTACTCCAGCATATAGGTCTACCCTATAAGACCCAAGCCAGGACCGAGTGAAGGGCCACATTAGAGCGCAGCCACTGAGTTTCCAGGATCATCGGAGACTGCCTGCACTGCCCTTTTCAAGCCCACACCTGAGATTGCCTGGATAAAGCTGAGAGTGCCAGCTCTTTCTCTTGAGACAAAAGTGAACTGCAATTACCATGCTTCCTCCTTCGAAGGCCTAAACTGAGTTGCCAGGACAACCCTGGGATCGCCAGCACCACCACACATGTGCCCAAACGGTGAGGGTCAGCGACCCCATCTGATCCTGGACTTTCTTACCACTGTAACTAAAACGTATCAGGTGAGTTCACCTTACTGCGAGTGTCAGTGTGGTCATTGCTGAACCCGGCATCCTCCTTGACGACACATCCTCCACACCTTTCCTTTCCAAAAATCTTTTAAATGTATCTGAATCCATCACTCCCTCCGGCAGGCCATTCCAGATATTCACCACTCTGTGTGGAAAAACCTGCCCCTCAAATCTCCATTAAATGTCTCCCATTCCTCCTTAAACCTGGCCTTCTAATGTCCCCTGCCCTTGGAAAAGGATTGGCCATCTACCTTATCTAGGCTCCTTCATTTCATGAAACTTTATAGGGTCACCTATAATGGCTGGAGATTGTAATTAGTTTCTTACTTTGCGTTTGTCCTCAGAATGTGATATCTGTCCGCAAGGTTGGCTCTCCACTATCAAGGATACCACTCGTCCAAGTAAAGGGGCTGTCCCACTTGGGCGACCTAATCCGCGAGTTCTGGCGAGTTGGCCCTCGATTCATACTCGCAGCATGGTCAACACGAGGTCCTAGGAGGTCTTTGTGACTCTCCTTCAAGCTCGATGGTAGTCCCCGTGTGCTCGAGGCCTCAGCTAGGACGCGGCATATTTTGCAACACTGTGAAAAATGCCCGTGAGTAAAAAAAGGTCGCCAGGGAAAAAATCAATACTTTTTTTACTCGTAGGTTTAGTCGAAGTAGGTCATAGTAGGTCGGCATGTTAGTCGTAGGTAATCAAGGGTAGTCGTTGATAGTCTTCATCACAGTCGAAGGGAGGTCGAAGGGAGGTTGAAGGAGATAGAAGGTCGTCTTCACTCTCCACTATTCGGTGTCCAATTTTCCCGAAGATAGTCTTCAACATAGTCGAAGGAGGTTGAAGGAGGTCTTCAACATGACATTTTTTCAAACTCTCCTAAACTCTTCTAAACTCGCGAATTAGGTCGCCACAGTGGGACAGCCCTTAAGGTTGTTGCCAGGACTAGAGGGTCTGAGCTATAGGCAGAGGTTCAGTAGGCTGGGACTCTATCTCTTGGAGCACAGGAGGAAGAGACGGTGATCTTATAGAGTTGTATAAGATCATGAGAGGAATGAATCGGGTGGATGCACAGAGTCTCTTGCCCAGAGTTGATGAATCGAGGACCAGAGGATATAGGTTTAAGGTGAAGGGGAAAAGATTTAATAGGAATCTGAGGGGTAACTTTTTCACACAAAGGGTGGTGGGTGTATGGAACAAGCTGCCAGAGGTGGTAGTTGAGGCTGGGACTATTCCAACATATAAAAGCAATCAGAGAGGGATAAAAAGCAATAGGAGGGATACACAGGTTAGGAGGGATATTGACCAAATGCTGGCAGGTGGAACTAGTGTAGCTGGGACATGTTGGCCAGTGTGGGCAAGTTGGGCCGAAGGGCCTGGTTCTGTGCTGTATCACTCTATGACTCTAAATGTTCTCGGATTGACATTTTTTATATTTTGTTTATACAAGACTTTCCGCTCCATCTCCCTGAATCCTTTCCGTTCCAGAGAGTGAGCAGCTTGAGATATAGTCTTCAGAGAAGCTTGGCAAGTGCACGGATATATATCAAACTAATAGTTCTCCCTGCAGTAATCTCTGACCATCTATATTGGCAGCAGTGAAGTTTAGTAGCTTCCAGCAGGCTACTCAGAACTGTAATGAGCCTGTCCCACTTAGGCGATTTTTCAGGCGACTGCCGGTGACTGTTCAGTTGCCGGCAATCGCCTGAAAGACTGCAACTGCAACAGCGACTGTCAGAGTGGAACACACGCACACACACACACACACACACACACAAACACACACATACACACACACACACACACACACACACAGACACACATACACACAAACACAAACGCACACACACACACACACACACACACACACACCCCTTCCTTCACCAGCCTGTTATGCAGGCGGAGGTCAGGGCAAGTGGGGGGAGCGCAGTCTGAGTGAAATTCACATGGTGTAAAGCCAATGTGATACAGACACACACCACGATGAACAGGAAGGTTGGCGCTGTAATTAATATGTCTAAAGCACAGTGTACAGTAAGTCCTTTAAAAGAGGGGGGGAGAGGGGGGGGAGAAGAGGAGAGAGGAGGATGTAGGGGGGAGAAGGAGTGGAGACAGCTTTTATGAAACCAGAGATACACGGCTGTGAAGCTCGGCGGACATTTAACATTACCGGTCGGTTATCCTTGGTTCTGAAAACTACTGCTTACTTTTTTTTCCCAATGAGCCAATGAAATTCATCGGTCAGCACGAGAACTTTCGACCTCCAGGTAACCCACTAGGACCTCCTGGCGACCCACCTACGGCACTAGAATTCTCGCTACTCTCCATGGCGGTTTCATTCTAGTCACCGCTAATTTTTCAACATGGAACGACTAGTTCCCAGAATGCGGGAACTCCTCGCGACCATGAAAGCGACTCCCCAGCAACCACCCGCGATCATGTGGCGACTGCATAGTCCCCTGCCGTCGCATAAAAAGTTGCCTAAGTGGGACAGGCCCATAAGGGTACTGGTTGTCAGTGGATTTACCTTAGAGAGAGATTCCTTACTTTAGAGATTATGCTTGGAAACAGATCTTTCGGCCCACCGAGTCTGCGCTGTCCAGTGATCACCCCATACACTAACACTCTCCTACATACCAGGGACAACTTACAATTGTACTGGAGCCGATCAACCTACAAACCTGTACGTTTTGGGAGTGTGGGAGGAAACTGGAGCACCCAGGGAAAACCCGCACAGGTCTAGGGGGAAATGTACAATCTCCGTACAGACAGCACCTGCAGTCAGGATCAAACCCGGGTCTCTGGCGCTGTACAGCAGCAACTCTACCGCTGCACCACTGCGCCGCCTCTTCATGTTTGTGAACTTTAATTACATGCTGTGGAATTTATTCCAGTACCTGGTAGTACTATGGTGGTAAAGTGGTTAGATGGTCAAACTGGAACTTCTGGGTTCAAATCCCACCGTGACAGCTGTGGAATTTAAAGTCGGCTGATAAACAGGAAATTAATGTCAAATTGGCAATAACAAATGCAAAATAAAAGGATTGCAGTAAAAACCCACTTGGTTTGGCTGGAAGGTAGTGAAGCTGAGGCTGTATAAGGCACTGGTCAGGCCACATATGGAGTATTGTGAGCCGTTTTGAGCCTTCTATCTGAGGAAGGATGTGCTGGCTTTGGAGAGAGTCCAGAGGAGGTTTACAAGAATGATCCTGGGGATGTTTGAGAATGGATGAGGAGTGTTTGAGAGCTCTGGACCCCTACTTGCTGGAGGAGTGATCTTATTGAAACCTGCTGGATAATGAAAGGCTGGAGATAGATTGTTTTTGAAAAGGATGTTTCCTCTAGTGGGAGAGTCCAGAACCAGAGGGCACAGCCTCAGAATAAAAGAATGTACCTTTAGAATGGAGATGAGGAGGAATTTCTTTAGCCAGAGGGTGGCGAATCTGTGAAATTAATTGCAGTAGAAGGCTGTGGATACCATGTCATTGGGTATTTTTTAAAGTGAAGTTTGATAGAAACTCAACGGGTCAAGCAGCATTTCCAGAGAACACAGATAGGTGACGTTTTGGGTCAGGGCCTTTCTTCAGACATCAATGTGCTTCTTCAGCTACAGCGCCATTCTTTCAATTTTCTGTGTTCAGTTGCTCAAAAAGCAAACAAAATGCAGATGCTGCAGATACTCACCAGACTAGGTTGCTTCCGTGGAGATAGAAACTCTTTGAAGCACTTCCCTCTGGTAGGTGATAACGGACTGTCAAAGCCGCCACAGTCAGACATAAAAACAGCTTTTTTTCCACAAGTATTAGTTCTATTCAATAACCAAAAGTCTGTAGCCTCCTTTTGCTCTGCTGTTTTATTTAACGTGTTTAACGTTATTTTATTCACGTGTTTAAACTATTAGTAGACTAAGCGCGGACCCCCGACGCAATATTCCACCACTGACCCATAACCCCCAACTGCGCAAGCGCGGCTGAGCAGTTCCCGTTGTAACACCAGAGATCCCCGTTGTGACGCGAGTCACAGCAACCCTCCCGCAACTATGCCTTGCCATCCCTCTTCCTACCTCCCGCTCCTCTTCACCTTCCCGTTCTCCTCCTCCCCTCCCCCACTCCCTCGCTCACCTCTCCCTCCCTCTCCTTTCCCCTACACTCAGTCACTTCCTATCTCCATCCATAACCCCTCTCCCCTCCCTACCCCCCCTCCCTCTATCTCCCTGCTCACCTCCCGCCCTATCCCACTCCCCTACTCTCCCACCTCACCTCCCCCACTACCCCCTCCTCTCCCTCTATCCGCCATCCTCCCCCACACTCCTTCTCAGCACCCCCACATTCCCCTCCCCTCCCTCCCCCCTCCTTTCCCTCTATCTCCATCCTCCCCCACTCCTCACCTCTCCCCTATCCCACCCCCACAATGAAAATCGCATTTAAAAAAAATGAAACCTCCTTGTATGTGTACATACTTGTTCAAGAAACGTGTTCATTCATCCATTCATACATTCACTCATTTATTCATTTATTGATTCACTCATTCATTCAAAGAGAGTTGATTGTTCGGTCGATAACATTTCAACACACATCTGAGCAACTTTCTGCGGATGCTGCCTGACCTGCGTATTCCAATTACACAGTAGCATGAGCAATTAGTGCTAATTATAGGGTTATTTAATCTTGTTAAACCCACGCAGAATAGATTGCCAGTAGTTGATTTTGAATTCATTTCTTGTGGCCAAATCATGTCTCGGGAGCCAGCACTCACTTGTAATCAGTCAGACTACTGAATGTAATTTCCATTGAAGAGCTCCAGTTTCCTCCCGCATTATAAACATGTACAAGGATCAGTTACCTGATGGCAGCTGGGAAGACACTATCCCCGAATCTTGAGGTGTTTGTTAGAAACATAGAAACATAGAAAATAGGTGCAGGAGTAGGCCATTCGGCCCTTCGAGCCAGCACTGCCATTCAATATGATCTTCTTCTTGCGTATGGCGTGCACAGCCTAAAGTTGTAGGACAACTTGTTCTATTTGATCTTATTTGATTGTGCACACCAGGATGATTGCATTTGTCGAAACAGGGCGGACCACGTGAAGGTTGCAATCTCCCATCCCATTCAATATGATCATGGCTGATCAGTACGCAGTTCCTGCTTTCTCCCCATATCCCTATCCACGTTCAGCTGAGATGCTGCCTGGCCCATTGTGTTTTTCTAGTACTAGTTTAGTTTAGAGATGCAGCATGGATACAGGCCCTTCGGCCCACCGAGTCTGCACCGACCAGTGATCCCCGCACACTAACACTATCCTACACACACTAGGGACAATTTTTACATGTTTTTACACCAAGCCAATTAACCTACAAACCTGTACATCTTTGGCGTGTGGGAGGAAACAGAATATCTCGGAGAAAACCCATGCATGTCACAGGGAGAACTCTGTACAGACAAGCAGCCATAGTCAGCATCAAACCATTTCTCTGGCGCTGTAAGAATGCAACTGTACCGCTATGCCACCGTGCCACACGTGGTTATGCTGGTGGCCTTGCCGTGGCAGCATGAAGTGTAGATGGAGATAATCCAATGTTTGTCAAGTTAGATCAGATGTTTCTTTTGAATTACTTCTGATTACCTGTTGGTAATTCCCTGCTCATATGAATATTGAAATGTTCCTTGGAGAGTAATATCAGGAGTTTGGTCACGTTGTGGCACTTGACAGCGCACTGTGTTAGTCCGTTCTTGTCAGCAACTCTCTCACTGAAGTCTGCATGTTTAAATACATTATGAGCTCAAGACAGAGCCCCACTGTGGCAAGATAACATCATGGCAAATTCCCCCGCTTCATCTTTAAAGGTGAACTTATTTATTCCATGTTACCTTGTCTTCCTGGTTGTGGGAATATGAAAATAAGGAAGCACAAAATGCTCTTGTAACTCAACGGATCAGGTAGCATCTCAGAGGAACATGAATAGATGACGTTTCAGGTCGGGATCCTTCTTTAAACTGTCTGAACTTAGAGTCATAGAGTCACACTGCCACGGAAAGAGGCACTTCGACCCAACTTGCCCACTCCGACCAACATGCCCCATCTACACTAGCCCTACCTGCCTGCACTTGGCCATTTCCCTCTGAACATGTCCTATCCATGTACCGGTCCAATCGTCTCTTAAATGTTGTGTTTGTACCTGCCTCAACTACCTCCTCCACCATCCTTTGTGTAAAAAAAGTTACACCTCAGGTTCCCATTAAATCTTTCCCCACCTCACCTTATACCTTTGTTCTCGGGTTCTCGGTTTCCCCTACTCTGGGAAAATTCTCTGACCATTTACCTGATCTATTCCTCTCGTGGTTTTGTACACCTCTATAAGTGCACCCCTCATCCTCCTGTGCTCCAAGGAATAAAATCCTAGCCATGTATACTTTTTGTTGCATGGGTAATACGCAACAAAGAGCTTTTTTCACTGTACCTCGGTACACGTGACAATAATATTATTAAACTAATCTAAAGAATCATTGGAACTGTGAGGGAAGGGGAAAGATTGCCCACAAGGGGCTGTGCAAGCGGGATGGGACAGCTCCTCACTTGACTTGTACTGTGTTTGTGTGTGTGTGTTTGTGTGTAGGGTGTGTCTGCATGTGAGTGTGAGAGTGAGTGTGCGAGTGTGAGAGTGAGCGTGTGAGTGTGAGGAGAGAGAGTTTGAGAGTCAAGAGTGTTTTATTGTCGTATGTTCCAGATAGAACAATGACATTCTTACTTTTGTGTGTTTATCTTCAGTTTTGAACCAGCATCTGCAGTTCCTTACTATACAGAATACATAAACATATTACACTATAAACAATATAATAACGAGGGAGAACATTTTTTTTCAGTGTGTGTGTATACATTCAAATACACATAAAATGCTGGAGTAATTCAGCGGGACAGGCAGCATCTCTGGAGAGATGGAATGGGTGATGTTTTGGAACAAGACCCTTCTTCAGACCGGCTGACAAAGATAGAATGTAGTCGGAGGCAGTAAGACTGGTGGGAGAACTGGGAAGGGGAAGGGGCTGGAGAGAGAGAGAAAGCAAGGGCTATCTGAAGTTAGAGAAGTCAATGTTCATACCGCTGGGGTGTAAACTACCCAAGCAAAATATGAGGTGCTGTTCCTCACCCCAGTTTGCACAACAGCAGTATGAACAATGACTTCTCTAACCAGATAGCACTTTCTTCTCTCTCCATGCATGTGGGAGAGAGTGTGTGTGAGAGAGTGTGTGTGTGAGAGACAGTGTGTGTGTGTGGGAGAGTGTGTGTGTGGGAGAGACAGTGTGTGCAAGAGAATGTGTGTGGGAGAGAAAGAGAGTGTTGGAGAGAGAGTGTGGGGGAGAGAGAGTGTGTGGGAGAGTGTGTGTGTGACCCTGACCTTCCTCCAGCCCACTTCCCCTCCAATTCTGACCCCTTTCTCAACACTGTTTCAATGCAAAATCAGCATAGCATTAAGGAACAGCATCGTATAGCGCGACTGTGCATATTACAGTGCCCCTGGACTCAAAACTGAATTTAACAATTTCAGGTCACATATCTTTCAAGTTTTCTTCAGGATGTCAGAGGGTCAGGAGAGACCTGATAGAGTTATATAAAATTATTAGAGGCATAGATTGGGCAAACATTCATGACACAAGGAACTGCAGATGCTTGTTTACAAAAAAAAGTGCCGGAGTAACTTGGCAGGTCAGTCAGCATCTCTGAAGAACATGGATAGGAGATGTTTTGGGTCAGGACCCTCTTCGAGGAGAACTTCTTCAAAGTAGGCCCACCTTGGGGAGATTTCGCAGTGGAGCAGACAAAATGCCGAATCACGTAACTGCAAATGGAGGTTTACAAGAAAAGAAAAATGCCATAGAACGTTGGTGGGCGCCGTTTTGGGTTGAAGCAGGGTCCCGATATGAGACATTGCCTATCCATGTTCTCCAAAGATGCTGCCTGACCCGCTGAGTTAATCCAGCACTGTGCCTTTGGGGGGGGGGGAGAAAGTTCCAAGGAGGTGTGTGCAGGGCAGGTTTTTTTACACATTAGGCAGCTTGGCGGCCAATAGTGCTGGTGGATGCAGATATGATAGAGGTGTTCAGATAGGCACATTGATATGGATGGAATGGAGAGATATAGATCACCTGTAGGCAGAGGAGATTACCGTAAATTGGCATTATATTTGGCATGGACATTGTGGGCCAAAGGGCTTGTTTTAGTGTTGAACTATGTTCTATTTAAGATTCTGTACCATGTTATATGTTCTATGTCAGAACTAGCAAGTTCTGGTGAAGGATTGGTGACTTTCTTGACAATTGATTTACTCTCTCCACGGCTGCCAAATATTTCCAGCTTATTTTCTTTTATCTCAAATTTTCAGCCGGTGCAGTGTTTGTATCTCACTGTTCCAGCATTGTTTTATACTCCCTACTGTGTTATCCTCTTCTATCTGCATGATCTTCACTATCCTTTCGCAGACAACACCATTGCCAGCTTGTGACATAAGGTCATAAGGCCTAGGAGTGGAATTAGGCCATTCGGCCCGTCAAGTCTACTCCGCCATTCAATCATGGCTGATCTATCTCTCCCTCCAGACCCCAATTCTCCTGCCTGCTCCTCATAACCTCTGACACCCACACTAATTAAGAATCTATCTATCTTTGCTTTAAAGATATATCCATTGACTTGGCCTCCATAGCCTGCAGTGGCAAAGAATTCCACAGATTCACCACCCTCCTCATCTCCTTCCTAAAAGAACATTCTTTCATTCTGAGGCCCTGATACCACCGGGTGGCGCTGTCAGCGATGGCAGCCTTACCATCAGTTTGCCTGTCAACTTGTTTTTTTTTGTTGTCATTTTTTAGCGTGTTTTAAAAGTTTGTGTTAATGTTCTCTGGTTTGTTTTATGTGGGGGGTGGGTGAGGTGGTCGGGGGTAACTATTTTTCAATCTCTTACCTTGCCGGAGATGCGATTGTTTTCCGGATCGTATCTCCAGTCCCTCTGCGGCCTAACATCATTGAGCTGGACGCATTGCTCGAGACTGACTTTGAGCCCCACTGCAGGGCCGTGGACTTACCATCGGAGCCGATCCCTTGCCTGGGATCGACGCTCGAACCGCGGCCTGCGGACGTTAACATCAAAGAGCTCGCAGTCTCCTGTAAAGCTCCAAAAGCCACACGACGTTCGACAAACCCTGAGCCGGGGTAGATCGCCCAGCACAGGGCAGCAGAGATTCCCCCCCAATGCAGGAGCTTAATCGCCCCGACGAGGAGGCCCGCGGCTGGCTACAGGAGTAAGATCGTCCCGTCAACGGAAGGTTAGAGGCTGCCGACCGCGGGAGAGCAAAGAAGCGGATTGAACTTTTTTCCGCCTTCCATCACAGTGAGGAATGTGGAGGTCACTGTGGTGGATGTTTATGTTAAAATGTAATGTGTGCTCTGTTGCTTTTTATTAGCATGACTGTATGGCAAATCAAATTCCTCGTATGTTGCAAAACATACTTGGCTAATAAAGTATGATTATGATCATGATTATGATCATGATCTCTCATCCTAGACTCTCCCATAAGCGGAAACATCCTCTCCACATCCACTCATCCAGGACTTTCACTATTCTGTAAGTTTCAATGATTTCCCTCCTCATTCTTCTAAAATCCACCGGGTCCTTGCTGACCAGTGATCCCCGTCCATTAGTTCTATCCGACACACATGGGACAATTTGCAATCTTTAACAAAGCCAATAACTTACAAACCTGTACGTCATTGGAGTGTGGGAGGAAACCAAAGAAAACCCACGAGGTCACAGGGAGAACGTACAAAACTCCGTACAGACAGCAACCGTAGTCAGGATTGAACCCGGGTTCCTGGTGCTGTGAGCAGCAACTCTACTGCTGCGCCCTATTCCTTGATTTTTTCACTTCTCTGACCGGATGAAAAGCTATTGACTGTAAACCTGTCCAGAATGTTGCCAGCATTTTCTGATTATTTGGACCAACTCGACGACATTGTTGAAGGATTTATAAATATTAATAAACGTTGAATTATCTGGTAATAACACCTGGTAATAATGCAACAATGGAGCAGAAGGAAGATTGCTAAGTGTCAGAAGTGTGCCTTCCACTGGCAATGTAATATAGATCTCATTAGATTCAGTTGGTAGCATGCTGAAGGTGCATAATTGATATCTTTCCTAGCAATATACCTGGCTGCATTGTGAAGTATTTGCATTGCTTTATTGCAAGAACAGTTGTTGAATCTATGGCTGAAGCTGCAGCCAGGCAAAGGCAGGTACTCACTCGTGACCAGTGATCCCCGCACATTAACTCTATCCTACACACACTGGGGACAATTTCCAATGACACCAAGCCAATTAGCCCACAAACCTTTACGGCTTTGGAGTGTGGGAGGAAACCAGGAGATCCTGGAGAAATCCCATGCAGGTTTCAACAAGAACGAAAAGACTCCGTACATACAGCCCTCGTAGTCAGGATGGAACCTGGGTCTCTGGCGCTATAAAAGCCCTGTCCCACTGTACGAGTTTATTCAAGAGTTCTCTCCAGTTTCCCCTGATTCGAACTCGGAGATTTACGGTAATAGCCGCTCGTAGGTACTCGGAGCTCTCGTGGACATTTTTCAACATGTTGAAAAATCTTCACGAGTCTTCCCGAGCTTACCGCGTTTCCCGGGTACCTGCCGTTAGCGATACGAGCCGCTAAGAGATGTCCCGAGCTCCGACATACCCGCTACGTACATTCTACGTGCTTCCACGAGTTTGATTTTTTTTTTAAACTTGGGAGAGCTCTTGAATGAACTCGTACAGTGGGACAGGGTTTTAAGGCAGCAACTCTACCGCTGCGCCACCGTGCGTGTCCCCCTTCTTGTTCAACGTCCCAGTGAATATCTTTTGCAGTCTTTCTTTTGCTCTCACATCCCTCCTGTGGTGTGACGGCCACAACTCAACACAATGCTTCAATTGTGGCCCAATCCCGTTGCAGCCTCACGTCTTAACTCGTGCACTCAATGCCTTGGCCCTATAAACTTAAACATAGCAAATGCCTTTGCCTCGAGTTTCAGTTTAATTTCAGTTTAATTTATTGTCACGTGTACTGATGGTCACCAAACAGGTAGATAGTAGTTCAGGACTGCTCTCCGATTGTGGTAGGATGATTCAGTTGCCTGATAACAGCTGGGAAGAAACTGTCCCTGATTCTGGTGTTGTGCGTTTTCACATTTCTCTACCTTTTACCCAATGGGAGAGGGGAGAAGAGGGAGAGGCCAGGGGTTCGACTCGTCCTTGATTATGCTGCTGGCTTTGCCAAGGCAGCGTGAGGTATAAATGGAGCCAATAGAAGCAAGGTTGGTTTGTGTGATAGTGTAGGCCGCCCACGTCCACAATTCGCTGCAATTTCTTGTGGTTTTGGATGGAGCTGTTCCCAAACTATCCAGAGATGCAACCTTTCAGAGACGTGGACTTGCACCGCTCTGTACATCAACCCTTTAAGGTCCTTGTAGTTCACTCTTTATGTCCCATCAGAATTTGATTTCCCGAAAGTTTGAAGCAGGTTAAGTAATAGCCTTAAAAAGAATTTGGGCAAATATTTGAAAACGTTAAAAAAAAAAAAAATTCCAGGGCTGTGGGGGAAAGAGGACAGAAGTGTGACCCTTTCAGGGAGCTGCCATGGGCCCGATGGGCTGAACGGTCTTCTGCTATGATGTAAGATCTATTGTCTGTTCTGGAGAGATTCTAGCAGCAACCAGAAAGAAAAACTAAGGACAACAAGTGACCCATCAAACTGAACAGGAGAGAAGAGGCCAGGAGAGGGGTGGATGGGGGAGGGGAACGTGGGGGGAAGGGAAGGGCGGTGTTACAAGTTCATAACTTACAGGAGTAGAATTAAGCCATTCAGTCCATCAAGTCTACCGCACTATTATTAACTCATGGCTGATCTATCTTTCCCTCTCAACCCCATTCTCCTGCTTTCTCTCCATAACCCCTGGCACCCGTAAAAATCAAGAATCTGTCAATCTCCGCCTTAAAAATATCCATTGACTTGGCCTCCTCAGCCGTCTGTGGCAATGAATTCCACAGGTTTGAGCAGAAAGTCTGCGTTATGGTCTGCTTGGATTTGCCTGGGGAAATCAATTTGCCTGTCGGTAATCGATGTGAAAAAGATGGAGCCATAGGGTGTCACGGTGGCGCAGATGTAGAGTTGCTGCCTTGCAGCGCCAGAGACACGGGTTCGATCCCGACCATGGGTACTGTCTGTACAGAGTTTCTACGTTCTCCTCGTGACCTGGATCGGTTTTCTCCGGGATCATCGGTTTCCTCCCAAACACCAAAGATGTACAGGTTTGTAGGTTAATTGGCTTGGTATAAAGTGTAAATTGTCCCAATTGTGTGTAGGATAGTGTTAGTGTGCGAGGAACACTGGTCGGTGCGGACTCGATGGGCCATATCTATATCTCTAAATTTCCATGCTATATCTCCAAACTCTAAACTAAAAACCTCTAAACATTGCTGTAAGGGACATGAAAACCATGTCAGTTATTGGCTAGCATTGGACACGAGCAGGCAGTATTTCATGTTTAGTGCAGCAATCTCACGAACATCACTGTAAGAGTCGTGAATCTTGCAGCCACATGAACCACTCGTGTTGATGAAGAGAGCAGGGAAACATTTATTTGGGAAAAGCAAATGAAAATGTTATAAGGGGCTAGCTAGCTTGTTGAAAACCAATCTTCGGTTTTTAAGCTCCTCATACCCTCGCTCAGTTGTACTTTGGAGTGGGAACAACAATATTTTAACTAGAGAACTGACAATAAATAGCAGGACCCTAGGGTTAGCTGCAGAATATAGCAAATAAAGAGGGCGGCATGGTGGTGCAGTGGTAGAGTTGCTGCTTTACAGTGCTTGCAGCACCAGAGACCCAGGTTCGATCCCGATTACAGGTGCTGTCTGTATGTTCTCCCCGTGACCTGCGTGTGTTTTCTCCGAGATCTTCGGTTTCCTCCCACACTCCAAAGACATGCAGGTTTGTAGGTTAATTGGCTTGGCAAAATGTAAAAATTGTCCCCAGTGTGTGTAGGATAGTATTAATGTGCAGGGGATCGCTGGTCGGGCTATGGAAGGTATAGAAGGGCCTGTTTCCGCGCTGCATCTCTAAACTAAACTAAACTAGTCAAGGGATGCAGATTAAGTAATAGCCTTCAAAAGGAGTTGGGGTAAATATTTGAAAATGTGAAGAAAAAAAATTCCAAGGGTTCTGGGGTAAGAGGACAGAAGTGAGACACTTTTAGGAAGCTCAGGTATGAAGATAGTAACATTAGTGGACAGGGGGCGCGATAAAGACTCATCTTCATTAGTCTGGGTGCCGAGTACAGAATCTGCAATATCATGTTAGGGCCATACAAGACATACAAGACCTACATGTAACCCTTGCTACTAGAAGGATGTCATTAAACTGGAAGGAATGCCAGACAGCGGAGTGAGGCAATCCCTTGCCGGGGATCGCCCAGTGTTGGAGCCCCGTCCTGCTCGGCCTGTGGACTTCGGAAGCTGCAATCTCCAGTAAGAAGATTCCTTGAGTACGGTCCTTGACAGATCTGGGTCAGGATCCAGTGGAATGGAGTCCAAGACGACTAGGGACCATTTTCTGGTGCAGCTTTCATCCGCCTTCCCAGCCGTTGTGACAAGTAGCAAGTAATAATTTCATTGTTCTGTCCCGGTGGATATAAAAATGAGAGTCTTGATGTGACTCTTGATTCTATCTGTATCAGAGCATCATTGCTATCCACCATTGTTTTGGTATTGAGTCATTGGGTGACACAGCGGGGAAACAGGCTCTTCGGCCCAACTTGCCCACGCCGACCAACATGTCCCACCTGCACTAGTCCCACCTGCACAAGTCCCACCTACCTACGTTTACCCCATATCCCGCTAAACCAGTCCTATACATGGACCAGTCCAATTTATTTTTAAACATTGCGATAGTACTTGCCTCAACTACCTCCACTGGCAGCTCATTCCATACACCCACCAACCTCTCTAGGTAAAAAAGTTCCCTCAGCTTACGATGAAACCTTTCCGGTGAGTAGTAAGCCTAACAAGATCAGGAGCGATTCTTTAGGATTTGGGAGATAAGATGGTCAGGTGAAAAGTGAAAGTAATAATAATCATAATCATAATCATAATCATAATCATTTTTTATTAGCCAAGTATGTTTTGCAACATACGAGGCGTTTGATTTGCCATACTTTCATACCAATAAAAAGCAACAGAACACACAAAATACATTTTAACATAAGCATCCACCACAGTGACTCCTCCACATTCCTCATTGTGATAGAAGGCAATAAAAATTCAATCTCTTCCCTTCTTTGTTCTCCTGCGGTCGGGGGCCTCGAGCCTTCCATTGACAGGACGATCTTGGCTCCCGGGTCAGGGCTGGTCGAAACTTTATGCGCTGTTTGGAGCTCCCGACATCTACGGTCTTACCTGAGACTGCGAGCTCCTCGATCGCAGTCTCCGATGTTAAGTCCAAGTCCCCGTGGTGGGGCTCAACGTCAGTCCCGAGCAAGGCCGCCAGCTGCATGATGTTAGGACGCGGAGTGACTGGGGATACGATCCGGAAAAGCATTCCATCTCAGGAAAGGTAAGAGATTGAAAAAAAGTATTCCACCGACTCCCTCCCCCACCCACCACATAAAACAACCCAGAGAACATTATAACACAAATTTTAAAAACACATAAAAAAAACAAAAAGACAGACAGATTGTTGGTGACGCTGCCATCATGCGGCGCCCCCTATATATAATAATACAGTTAATAAATGTATATAATAAATAGTTAATAGTTGCTAGTTAACAATAATTAATAACTGACAATAATTAATGATTAACTATTAGTTAACACTGACCAATAGTTAATAAATGAATCATAAATAATACAGTTAGATTTAGCATAGTTATGGAAATGAATAAAAATACAACATATTTTAAATTATGTGAGCCCAGTTTTACTCGACTGGGAACTGATTGAGGAAAATTGGACAAGAGTCAACTCACTGAACGTAAATCAGTGTCAGATCGACAAGAAAACATGCTCCCTTGAAGAAAAAGGTTGGAGCTGTCGAATCTAGAGCTGTTGGATTAGAAGACAGGCCAAAAAAATAAAGCTTCTGACAGACAACAAGAGCTTAATACAACAGAAAGTCTGGAAGGGTGCAGAAAATGTAGGCATGGAATTAAAAGGAAAATTGGAATCGCAAAGAGATGGGTTGGAAAAATACTTTCAACAAAGAAAACACAGGAATATTTTATCAGTTCATAAAAAGCATGAGTATAATTGTCGGGCTATTTAGTGGCGTAAATTAGTTTAGTTTAATTTAGAGATACAGCACAGAAATAGGCCCTTCAGCCCACACCGACCAAGGATCCCCATACACTAGCACTATCCTACACACTGGGGACAATTTACAGAAGCCAAATTAACCTACAAACCTGTACGTCTTTGTAATGTGGAGGAAACCGGAGCACCTGGGGATATCGGCCACGGTCATGGGGAGAACATACAAATTCCACACAGACAGCACCTGTAGTCAGGATCGAGCCCGGGTCCCTTGCGCTGTAGGGCAGCAACTCTACCGCTGCGCCACCATGTTGCCCTAATGATAACCTATGTATGAATCTGAAGATTGTGTTGGGTTATTAATGAATACGTTTTCTTTGCAATAGAGAGGTTGATTCTGTAGTTTGGGCAAAGGAACATGAACCATTGGATGGCATAAAAATGGCAAGAGGAGGTTTTAAGGGATTTAGCATCTCTGAGCATAAATACTCAGTTTAGGTGAAATATAACCAAGGCTACATAGAATCTGTTGAGGGTGGGTACTCTAATGATCATTTGTCAATGCTCCCTGGCTGCTGGAACGTCGCCAAATAATTTGATGAAATGCTAAATTTAATATTATTTAATATGTGCAGGATAAAATGTAAATTACATGCCAATTTAATAACTTTTTCTTCTTCTTCTTATTGCGTATGGCGTGCACAGCCTAAAGTTGTAGGTCAACTTGTTCTATTTGATCATGTTGATTGCATTAGAAGAACCAAGGCGGACCATGTGAAGGTTGCAATCTCCCACCTCATTAAATTAACTGCAATGATGAGACAAATGTTAGAATGAATACTAAGGAGCATTAAAAACCATTTGGAAAATTAATGCTCAAGGACTGTTCAAATGAACTTTTTAAGGTAAGAGGCATCACGGTGGCGCAGTGGTAGAGTTGCTGCCTTACAGTGGCAGAGACCCTGGTTCAATCTTGACTACGGGTGCTGTATGTACAGAGTTTATACAATGGTGGCTGTCTTGCGCTTCTTGTGTTTCTTGTGCTTCTTGTGGTGGTGGAAAGATTGGTGAAAACAGGGCCATGACGTGAACACCCTTTCCTTGACTCCATGGGGATCGCTGGTCGGCATGGACTTGGTGGGCCAAAGGGCCTGTTTCCATGTTGCATCTCTAAACTAAAATAAACCTGGTCCAACTAATTTGAATTTTCAGAGGAGGTGATAAGGATGGCCAACGAGTGTAATGTGGTTGGCATGGCATGTTGTTATTGGTCGCGTTTCTGATAAGATCGCATGCGAAAATCTGGTGGAAAAAAAATTAAACACCGACAGAATCCGAGGAAAGGTGAACAGTTAGGTCCAAAATTGACACCATACAGGGAATAATAATTGACACACGTTTTTTTTGCATTTGAGAGGCTTTTACCGGTGGGGATCCACAGAGCTCAGTACCAAGTTCTTGAGCTTTGCCATACATATTAATGATTTTGAATAATGCAGGCTTGATAAAGAAGTTTGAAGGTAAAACATATTTTACCAACGTCAATCAAAGTGGACGGTGGCAAATGGAACTTAACATGGAGACAAAGTGTAAAGGGAAGAAGTGTAAACTGGAACGATATGAAGAAGGTATATTCCTTTTCTTTTCTGTTCTGCTTTTTTTTATTTTCCTCTTTTTATCTACATCTTTATGGGCTCTTTCTCTCTATCTATCCACAAACTACTAATTGTTAACTTCTGGGGCCTACACATCACTACTTTCATTAATCTCTTCTTTTTTCTTCTTTTCTTGCATCTATCATTTTTCTATTGTTAAATTTAAAACAAGTTGTACACTAAATGTATTATGTTATATGCAATGGTTTATACGACTGTACAATGCATCTAATAAAAATATTTTTTAAAAAAAGTGTAAAGTGAATGTGTTTGGGGAGATGGAACAGGCAAGAAAGCA
Source organism: Leucoraja erinaceus (assembly GCF_028641065.1). Classification (NCBI taxonomy): domain Eukaryota; kingdom Metazoa; phylum Chordata; class Chondrichthyes; order Rajiformes; family Rajidae; genus Leucoraja; species Leucoraja erinaceus. Next base: position 16,697,668 of record NC_073379.1, on the reverse strand, counting down.
CACAATAGGAGGATTGGCACAAAATGAAACACGAATGAAGGGAGGTGCCCACTTGATAACCACAATGATACACTTGCATCTACACAAATGTGCTTGTTACCATGTAGAGAGTTTATTATTGAATATGGAGTTAGTTATTGTCCAGCATAGGTGTGTGCGTGTGTATACGTAGTTAGAAACTGCTTTGGCTTTGGGCTTAGTTTTCTTGGTTGAGCGCTTATCATACAGTCATAGAGTGGTACAGTGTGGAAACAGGCCCTTTGGCCCAATTCGCCCACACTGAACAACAATGTCCCATCTACCCTAGTTCCACTTGCCTGCGCTTGGTCTATAACCCTCCAAAACTGTCCGATCCATGTACCTGTCCAACTGTTTCTTAAATGATTGGATAGTCCCAGCCTCAACTACCTCTTCTGGCAGCTTGTTCCATGCACCCCCCCACCTTCTGTGTGAAAAAGTTACCTCTCAGATTCCTATTCAATCTTTTCCCCATCACCTTGAATCTATGTCCTCGATTCCCTCACTCTGGCTAAAAGACTGTGCATCTACCCGATCTATTCCTCTCCCGATTTTGTATACACTGTATTATCCTGGTGTTACAGCTCAAGTACTTTGTGTTCAAAAGTAGTAATCAAAACGCTATCTATCTCTCCACTGACATAGCCTCCAAAGCCTTCAGTGGCAAGGAATACAACAGATTCACCACCCTCTGACTAAAGAAATTCCTCCTCATCTCCTTCCTTAAAGAACGTCCTTTAATTCTGTGGCTATAACCTCTAGTCCAAAAGAAATATCCTCTCCACATCGACTCTATCCAATCCTTTCACTATTCTGTATGTTTCAATGAGGTCCCCCCTCATTCTTCTAAACTCCAATGAATATAAGCCTAGTGCCATCAAACGCTCATCATATGTTAACCTATTTATTCCTGGGATCATACTTGTAAACTCCTCTGGACCCTCTCCAGAGCCAGCACATCCTTCCTCAGAAATGTTGCCCAAAATTGCTCACAATATTCCAAATTATGCCTGACCAGCACCTTATAAAGCCTCAGCATCACATCCCTGTTTTTGTATTCAAGCCCTCTAGAATTAAATATAAGCATTGCGTTTGCTTTCTTTACTACTGCTTCAACTTGCAGATTAGCCTTTTGGGAATCCTGCACCAGCACTCCCAAGCCCCTTTGCACCTCCAATTTCTGGATTCTCTCCCCATTTAGAAAAGAATCTATGCCTTTATTCCAAAATGCATGACTCCGCACTTTGCTACACTATACTCCATCTGACTATACTCCTTCTCAGCCCACTCTCCCGACCTGTCCAAGTCCTTCTGCAGAGTCCATGCTTTCTCTACACCACCGGCCCATCGTGTGTCCAATCAAGCCAAATACAAGTCTGTAGAAGGGTCTCGACTCGAAACGTTATCTATTCATTTTCTCCAGTCATCTATTCTTTTCTATTCATGCTGCCTGGCTCACTGAGTTACTCCAGCTTTTTGTCTATCGTCAGATACAAAGAAAAATGTCATAGAGTGCGGAACATAGTGTTACAGCATTATAGTGTTACAGTTACAGAGAAAGTGTAGATAATGAAAGTTCAAGGGTTACAATGAGGTAGGATGGAAGATCGAGACTACAACTTTAGCTGATGAGAAGACCGTTCAGTAGTCTGATAACAGCAGGGAAGAACCTGTTCCTAAATCTGATGGTCTGTGCTATCAAGCCTTTGTATCTCCTGCCTGAAGGATAAGGGGAGAAGAGGGAATGACTGGGGTGGAAATGGTCCTCCATTATATAGGATGGTCTGCCAAGGCAGCGTGTAGATGGTGTTGATGGGAGAGGGCGGAGGCTGATTTTCATGATAGATTCGGCTGCGTCCGCAGCTCTCTCATTTCTTGCAGATTTTGATAGACCTGGCGCCAAGCCAAGCTGCGACATTTTCGACATTGGAGATACACCAACATTCCTTCGTCTTCTTAGGAAGTAGAAGCATTGCTGTGTTTCTTTGGGTGTAGCTTCCAATGTAGTTGGTCCAGGACAAATGATTGATAATATTAACGTGGAGGAACCTGAAGCTCTTAACCATCTCCCCTTCAGCAACCTTCTTTACCAATGATTGGACTGTGTTCACCACCTTGTTTTCTTCAGTCAAATTCCTTTTACAAGTTTGGACTCCGGGTGGCGCCAGCACTGGCTGCCTCGTCAACAGTCTGCCTCGTCCCTTTCTTTTTGTTGTTTTTTAGTACGTGTTAAATTTATGAAGGAGTTTAGTGTTCTATAGCTTGCTTGTGGGGGGGGGGGGGGGGGGGGGGGGGGGGGGGGGGGGGGGGGGGGGGGGATTTAGGGGAAACAGGAGCTTCAACCGCCCCAACGCGGGGCCTTCGATTGCTGACTGCGGGAGCTTCGATCGCCCCGACTGAGGATGGTTCGACTACCCCGACCGCGGGAGAAAAATGAGGGAAGAAGATTGGATTTTATTGCCATCCATCACAGTGAGGAATGTGGGGAATCCGCCGTGGTGGATGTTTATGTTAACTTTTATGTAGTTGTGTGTCTTGTTGCTTTTTTTAGTATGGCTGTATAGTCAAGCCCCCCTCATTGTCAGCAAGATGAAGGACCTGGTTAATGTCTGGATTCAAGGGGTGTTTAATTGTCATATGCACTGGTGATAGAAGCAGAATTAGATCATTTGGCACATCAAGTCTAAACCAATCCAATCATGGCTGATCAATCTTTCCATCTCATCCCCATTCTCCTGCCTTCTCCACATAACCCCTGACAGCTGTACTAATCAAGAGTGTATCTATCCCTGCCTTAAAAATATCCACTGACTTGGCCTCCACGGCCTAGCGGACTGAGGACAAGAGGATCAATCTTACCTTGCCCTTACTTTGTTGCTGCTTTCCCACTTCACCAAAGCTTGACCTTCATCAAAACCTACTCTTTAACTTCTTTAACTTCCCAGCAGCTCATCCACCTCAAAGTAGCCCTTATCTAAACAAGTTTTATATTTGAAAACAATAATCCCTGATTTTGACCCCAACTGCTAGGGGTAAGTAGATCTTTAGACTTTAGACTTGAGATTTAAGGGCCTGTCCCACTTTTACAACCTAATTCGCGACCTCTGCCGAGTTTGCCCTTGACTCATACTCGCAGCATGGTTGTCACGAGGCCGTAGGAGGTCGTAGGTAGGTCGTAGGAGATCGTAGGTAGGTCGTAGGTAGATTGTGATGCTAGTCGTAGGTAATTGTGGCATCAAGTAGGTTGGGCGCTTTTCTAGCCTGATGAAAAATGCCCACGAGTAAAAAAAGGTTGTGAATCAGGTCGTGAAAGTGGGACAGGCCCTTAGCACCATGGAGACAGGCCCTTTGGTGACCCAATGGGCCCGCACGGACAAACAACTGCCTTGTACACTAGCACTACATGCACGCAAGGGCAAATTACAGAAGCCAAATAACCTACAAACCTGCACTTCTTCAAAGTGTGGGAGGAAACTGATGCACCCGGCGAAAAGAGTGTTGGAAGGAACTGCAGACGCTGGTTTAAACTGAAGATAGACACAAAGTGCTGGAGTAACTCAGCGGGACAGGCAGCATCTCTGGAGAGAAGGAATGGGTGACATTTGGGACGAGACCTTTCATCAGACCTGAAACGTCACCCATTCCTGCTCTCCAGAGATGCTGCCTGTCCCGCTGAGTTGCTCCAGCATTTTGTGTCTGGCACCAAGAGAAAACCTACCGAGGTCACGGGGAGAACGAACAAACTCCGTACAGACAGCACCTGTAGTCAGGATCGAACCTGGCTTTCTCCCCCAGTAAGGCAGATAATCTGCCGCTGCACAACCGTGCCGCCCTCTGTTCTAGTTAACCTATATGCATGGCGTATAATGTGGCTCAAACCAATTAACTCTCCCCCAAGCAATCCCAGTCTCTCTACATTATCCTCGTAGCTGAAATGTTGCAGTACTGAGTACATGTTGACAAATTGCCTCAGTGCTATGATTATTGTCTCACGCTTGCTGTGCTCACTTCTACTCTAACCTCCCTGATCTTAAATTTCACGCAGAAAGGAAAACATTCTCTGTGCATTTTTAACAGCATTCTCCCTCTGATATATCTGCTACCTGTACAGATCTGTCAGCATGCCCTCCAACGTCCATTTGTCCCTCCAATGCTACTCAATCCTCTCCTATTGTGTCGGGAGGATGCTGCTTTATACTGATGATAGACACAAAAGACACAAAATGCTGGAGTAAGCAGGTCAGGCAGCATCGCTGGAGAAAAGGAACAGGTGATGTTTCTTCTCACATTCCCCGTCCCTTCTATCTTTCAGTCTGAAGAAGTGCTCCGACCTGACACGTCACCGATTCCTTTTCTCCAGAGATGTGGCCTGACCCGCTGAGTTACTCCAGTACTTTGTATCTTATATTTGGTCGTTACAATTCCATAAACTGAATCCCCATCTGCCCTTTCAGATCAATGATGCAGAGAATGGTGTCAGAGGTTAGAGGGAGAAGGCAGGAGAATGGGTAAAGTGCCTGTCCCACTTGGGTGACCTAATCCGCGAGTTCTGGTGAGTTAGCCCTCGACTCATACTCGCAGCATGGTCGACACGACGTCGTAGGAGGTCTTCGTAACTCTTCTTCATGCTCGAGAGTGGTCTCCGTTCGATAAGATCAGCCCTTAGCCTCTTGTGCTGCAAGGAATAAAGTCCTAGTATGCCCAACCTCTCCCTATACTTCAGCCCCCAAGTCCTGGCAACATCCTTGTAGCTCCAACTTTCCAGCTTCATCGGATTATGTATTGATCTGCCATTATTTTTCCATATAAACCACTCCCATATGACTCCAGATTCTGAGGATCAAATCCAAAATATCTTAACATGTGCAAATTGATTACTCAGCAGCTTTACATTTTGGTTGATGAAGACTTTTTGTACAAATTATATCATAATAATTTTAAACCAGACGTCCTGGAACCAGCTGGGCACAAACGGCACTGATTTGAATTTAGAGAGCGAGAGAGAAAGAGAGAGAAAGAGTGTCAAGTCAAGTCAAGTCACTTTTATTTCTATAGCACATTTAAAAAACAACTCTCATTGACCAAAGTGCTTTACGTTGGTGGAGGTACTAACGGTGTACAACAGTGGTTCATAGAGAAAGAGAAAGAGAGAGAAAGAGAAAGAGAGAAAGAGAGAGAAAAAGAGAATGAGAGAAAGAGAAAGAGGGAGGAAGAGAGATAAAGAGAAAGAGAGAAATAGAAAGAGAGATAAAGAGAAAAAGATAGAAAGAGGGATAGAAAGAGAGAGGGAAGGTAAGGGAGGGAAGAAGGAAGTGAGTTTAGCGAGAGTTAATAGTAAGATTAAATGAGAACTTACCAGTTCAAAGTTTGATCATTATTTTATGAGGAGTACATTGAGGGAATACGTGAAGAACCCTGTAAGGACGCATGCATGTCATTCTTCAAAGCAGCGGTGTGAAATCACAGATAACTGTAATAAATGAACATAGTAAGATTAGAGAAGAAAATGCCAGTTGAGTATATGACCATGGGTGGGAGCGGAGGGTACGTATTCCCTCAACGTACTCCTCATAAAATAACGATCAAACTTCGAACTGGTAAGTTCTCGTTTAATCTTACTATTTTACTTCGGAGTCACATGAGTGACTACGTGAAGATTTCAAAGCTCTGTGATTTCATGCCGTGGAAACGAGTCCATGCATCACATCTGCCTTAATTGACTGTGGGAGGAATTGTGTTAACATGTTTAGACATGAATCCAACATTGAAATCCATGATAAATTGTTAACAACAAATTATAGCCCCTATTTATGGGGTGAAATTATATGACAGAACTTAAAATTGGCTCTGCAAAGTTCCAGTTTAACTACTGGTTTGTGGTAGAATAGTTGGAACATTTTCCCCTGATCCATCCTGCTGTCCCGAGGATTTGGTTCATTGGTACATCCAACTCCATAGCTGCCGATGTAGTTGCAGCCCTGGTGGAATAAGATTTGAATATGTTAGTATCCACCCCAGCTGTTGTTAAAACCTGTTTCAGCCATCTGGAAATAGTTTGAACCAACACCTTTTTGTGGGTTTGTTTGTGGCTGATTAGTAGTGCCATCTCATAGCCTCAGATGTTTTTGGTGTTCTCCATATAGAACAATAATTGTCTTATTATACAGAGACGATATCTGTAGGGTAATCCCTAAATTCTATTTTGAGGCCTGATGATCCCGGTCTGTTCTGTTTGACTAATTCGTAATATGAAATGTTATATTCCTGTTGAAGAAGTCATATAGTCCAGCCTTAACTTATGTACGACTGTACCCTTAGTGCCGTGACCAAAGCCATCAGCATGACTGGTTTGTGTGTCAGTCTTTGCAGGGACAGAGCTGTTGCTGGAGACCAATTCCTTAGCAACGTTAGGGCAATACTCATATCCCATTTAGAGAGTACCTGGTTCTTGGGGATAGATATTAAAAATTCGCCTCATAAGTTTGGTTACCAGGGGTGAGTCCCAACAGAATGACGCTCTGATCCTCGCCATAGATATGTTGATAGGGTACTTCTGGCGCAGTTAATGGCACTGTAACTGAGCCCCTCATCATAATGGAGGCCTGCCAGGAATTCGAGAAGAGACGTTATGTTCATCAAACTGTAGGTGATGTTGTTTTTGTGACTATATATCTCCTATTTCCTGATTTATACCAGATATAGTTTTTGGTGGACTGTCTGTGGCCCGCTGAGATAATGTTCAATGTTCGGTCTGCCAGTCCCACTTGCAGTAGAGGTTTCTTTAGACTCTACAAATTGATAGGTTTGTTTGTTTTTGACATGGATTGGTTCCCCTGTTGTGGGATGAACCAATAATCTGGTTGTTTCAGGATGGTGATGCATGGTTAAACCCCATGTTGAGTATCACAGGGAACCATGGTTAATTAGGCCAATCGGCACTACCAATTAACAGATGCTGAGTCTTGTTGTATTTTTCGTAATACCCGACTGATGATGCAGAAAAGGAGAGAATGCATAGATAAACAATTGCCCCCTCAATGCAGTGAAAAGCATCGAGGAAATCCGGTGGGCGGCGCAGCTCTGGCCAGCAGCGGCCTCTGCAGTCTGTCCGCGTTTTATTATTTTTCTGTCTGTGTTTTAATGTAGTTTTTGTTATTTTTTGTTGGGGTGTGTGTGTGGGGGGGTGGGGGTGGGGTGGGAGGGGGGGGGGATACTTTTTAAATCTCTCCCTGCACTGGAGACCCGACCTTTCTCGTCGGGTTTCCGTTGTCGTTGGGGCCGCAACGAGGAGCGGCCTACAACAGGAAGAAGCCGGGGACTCTGGTGCTACAACTCACCGTCGCCATCGCGGGGCTGGCCGAGTCCGGAGCGGGTGGAGCGGTGGAGGAGCGCTGCTGCTGCTGCTGCTGCTGCTGCGGCCCGACCGGAGAGTCGGAGGCTCCAACGACAGGTCTGTGGACGGCGGCACCGGGAGCCCGCGGCTCCCTGGAGGGAGACCGCTTTTCAGGGCTCTCGCAACGGCGACTTCCCCCGCCCGAGTTGCGGGGTTGAAGAGCTCCTGGAGCGGGGCCTGACACCACTGCCCCGCGCGGCTTGGAATGGCCGCGGGACTCTGCGAGCGCACGCCGGGGGCTCTAACACCAAGACCCGGTGTGCGACCTCGCACCACCCGGCGTGGCTTTAATGGCCGCGGGACAATCGCCATCGCCAGCCGGGGGCTTTGACTTTGACTCTGACATCGGGGGGGGGGGGGGGAGAGTGCTGTGGAGAAATAAGTTTATTTGGCCTTCCATCACAGCAATGTGATGGATGTTTATGTAAATTGTGTTGTGTCTTGGGTCTATGTGTTTGTATGTATTGCTGCAGAAACGGCATTTCATTTGGACCTCAAGGGGTCCAAATGACAATAAATGTATCTTATCTTATCTTATCTTATCTGTCCCTGCTGTCCCAGGGTCTAGTTCCCAAGAAACACAGTTTGGTAACTGGTGATTAAGTCTTATTTTATTGAATTTGCGTGACCTGATGTCTGTCACTGATTTTTGGGTTGCCTGGTAGGTAAGTAGCTGATATTCCATTTCTCTGGATACACCATTACCAAATTGTATTAGTCAGATTGTCACTCTGTAGTCTAACACGCTGGTGATTTATCCCAGAGCAGTATGACTTTAGGCCATAGAACGCACCCCACATTTCCAGGTAGTTTATGCCCAGTGTCTGTGATAATTATGCCTCCTGTGCCTTTCATCTACCTCCACAGATGGAAATTGGTAGTACCCCAACCAAGCGCACTGGCATCAGTTTGTAGCACCGCTAAGGGTTTGCTGATAACGATAGGGTTGGAACAATGCCAAATGTTATCCCTCCACCATTTTAATTCCATAAGCTTTGATTGGTAGCTTATTGGTCTGTCGAAATGACCAGTATTAACTTTGAGTGTTTGTATTTTGCCCTTTGTAGATTTTTGGTAATATAAAGTTCCAAATTGTGTGGCTGGAAAGGCAGACACCATATGCCAATTATACTTGCTACCAATCTGACGGTTCACTGATGTCAGTGGGGTTGTTGCAGGCCTCAGTTAAGACTGTAGCCTTGTCCTTTGGTGAAGTCACCGACATGCGAGCTGTCAATAGTGAACCCCAAATAATCCATTATGTTGGTAGAAGTTAGTTTAGATTCAACTGGATGGATGATAACCCCAGTTTTCACCCAATTGTATGGTGGCTGTTACAGCTAGTTAGGCCAACTCCAAAGTTATGCCCACAATTAGTATGATCATATGATTATGTATTTGGTAGAGCTCTATACTGCCAGAGCTGTCCCATCCAGTTGAATTTTTTAAAATAACGTTTGTGATCAGTCCGTGTAGGCACTGAATAGTAAGCATCTTTTAGTTCGATGCTAGCCATGGAGTAGCCTTTGGAAATCAGTCCTTTAGCAGTTACCAGTTCCCATTTGTACTGAATATATAGTACAATGTATTCCAGCCAATCATGTTGGGTTTACCCATTACCCCTTTTGCACAATTCAATGGTATACCCCTGGATACTGCTTAGGATATAAGTGTCTGTAGTTAATATACACCATGTATCCAAAAGAGTGTAATCTCCCACCAATGTGTGTATTATCCACTCTTCCTATAATTTGTAAGGGACCAAACCCACCTACATCCATTGTTACCAGTGGAAGTTTGCTTCTTCTGTGTGGTCTTCGTGGAGGTTGAGGCACCGGTGTCTGGGTTTGTTTTTGGGTTGGGGGTTTGCGCATCTTCCAGAAAGGCCGGTCTGGGCTATGGTCTAAAAGACCGCTGTCCTGTATGCCCGGCCTTTGAGCTTTCACCAGCTTCTCTTGTTCTGCTGGTGGGTGCATAAGGGTGCTGTCTTTGGCTGTAGGAGATCTTTAATGCTGTCGCCTTTATGAGCCCCAGGGCTTTCCTAAGTCCTGCTCACACATGTTTCCAGATGCTAGTTCCACGACTGAAACATTCAGGGATGCGCAGTTTCCTGGTCCCAAGTATTTTTGCAGTGGTGCATCGTGGTCTGGCTGTATGTATTTGGACACCATGACCAGTAGATTTTGCCTTCCAGCACCCCCTGCACACTTGTAGTTTTGATCATCAAAACCCCTCTTCAGGGTCAGCCCAGAATTGACCCCCCAGTACTCCCCTCTGATGAGGGAGATGCACTGTGCAGCCCTACAAGAGGTGCTGCTGTGGGTTTTACATAGTGCCCACAGTGACTAGACTCCATCTCCCGGAGCCTGTCATGTTGGAGCTCGGCTGCATAAGCCGCTCCAACCGGCTCCAGCGCTCACGGTCGCTGGCCGCCCAAAGTCGGACTCATCAGTCCTCGACTCTTTTGGTTTTCTTCTTGCCTTCCCGCCCAGACGTAGTGTTTAATCTGGCCGGTGCGGGTGCGAAGTCGGGCACAGCTGTTCCCTTACGGGTGATTCCTGTTCCCTTACGGGTGATTCCTGCTGGCGTCCGCAACTCCGCGGTCTTCCCCCGCCAGCTCTGGTCGACTTCTTTGCCTTGTGCATGTTTCCCCCCACCTGTGGAACAGTATGGGAACAATAAAGACCACAATATCACATACCTGCAGGTCCAGGCTTAAAACTTGCTGTTATGGGGGAACGTCTTCCACCCCTCCTCCTGCCGTTTTGATTTGTCAAAGCCAACGGCTCCGTTCTGTAGTCTCCCGCCCAGCCATGGTGTTTAATCTGGCCGGTGCGGGAGCGAAGTCGGGCACAGCTGTTCCCTTACGGGTGATTCCTGTGCCGTCTGCCGTTGTTTGCACAGCTCTCCATGTTTCCCCACCTGTGAAACAGTATGGGAAGAATAAAGACCGCAGTTTTACTTACCTGTAGGTCCTGGTTTAAACTGTCGCTACGGGGGAACGTCGTTCCACCCCGCCTCCTGCCTTTTCGACTTGTCAAAGTCGACGGCCCCATTCTGAATAGTCTCCCGCCCGGCCGTGGTGTTCTGGCCGGCGCGGGACCAAAAGTCGGCACAGCTGATCCCACTTACGGGGCTTGTGCCTTCAGCTGCTGCTGGCTCCCACAACTTCGCGGTCCTCCCCAGCCAGCTTCACTCACAGCACATGTGGACACTATTTTGTCCAGCTTTCCCCCCCCCCCGTGTAAAAACAGCGCGGGGACAAAAACTACCGCAGAGTAAATCACTTACCTGCAGGTCGCGGTTTCAAACTTACCACTGCGGGAAAACGCTCCACCCCGCCTGTCGTTTCGCAAGCGTGAAAGCGATATGACACGCATGCGTCCTGGCGGGGTTCTTCACGTAGTCACTCACGTGACCCCGAAGTAAAATAACAGAGAGGTGTAGAAAAAGGGGAAAGAATAAAGAGCAGATAAAGGACAAGGGGTGGGGGAACAAGTGTAGACATAAGGTTTAAGAGTGTGAAAAGGAAGAACAAGAAAGATGAGGATAGATACCGCAAAGGAGAGAAATATTTCCAGCTACACCACAGCTTTGTCTGAAAGTATTTCATACGGCCAAGTATGCTTTGGTCTGCTTTGGAGAGCAGTTACTACTGGGGTAGATGAACCTAATGCCTTCTGAGGCTCTATCATATGTACCTGCTTTGTTGCTTTAAGTCATGCCATTATTCCTTTCCAGTTTATCCATTAATAAAATATTGCTTACAAACTGTGAAAGAAAGATCACTGCCAGCATCTTTCTGGAATGTGTAATAACTATTTACATTTGGGGGCGACATCTTAGTCTACAATTTACTCTGGCTGAAAGGGATTCGTGATTAATTTTAGATGGAAGCTGTGTTTAAATATCCTCAACATGGTGCAGGATATTAAATAAATATGATGGAATCACAGTGTATTTCTCTGCCATGTGGCATGAAAAATCACAGACTAATGTTAAAACGAAACTACAGAATATTAAATAGATGATTGTTATCGTAATTGGTATTTTTAAATGCAATTTATTATAGAAACATAGAAACATAGAAATTAGGTGCGGGAGTAGTCCATTCGGCCCTTCGAGCCTGCACCGCCATTCAATATGATCATGGCTGATCATCCAACTCAGTATCCCGTACCTGCCTTCTCTCCATACCCTCTGATCCCCTTAGCCCCAAGGGCCACATCTAACTCCCTCTTAAATATAGCCAATGAACTGGCCTCGACTACCCTCTGTGGCAGAGTTCCAGAGATTCACCACTCTCTGTGTGAAAAAAGTTCTTCTCATCTCGGTTTTAAAGGATTTCCCTCTTATCCTTAAGCTGTGACCCCTTGTCCTGGACTTCCCCAACATCGGGAACAATCTTCCTGCATCTAGCCTGTCCAACCCCTTAAGAATTTTGTAAGTTTCTATAAGATCCCCTCTCAATCTCCTAAATTCTAGAGAGTATAAACCAAGTCTATCCAGTCTTTCTTCATAAGACAGTCCTGACATTCCAGGAATCAGTCTGGTGAACCGTCTCTGCACTCCCTCTATGGCAATAATTTCCTTCCTCAGATTTGGAGACCAAAACTGTACACAATACTCCAGGTGTGGTCTCACCAAGACCCTGTACAACTGCAGTTGAACCTCCCTGCTCCTATACTCAAATCCTTTTGCTATGAAAGCTAACATACCATTCGCATTCTTCACTGCCTGCTGCACCTGCATGCCTACTTTCAATGACTGGTGTACCATGACACCCAGGTCTCGCTGCATCTCCCCTTTTCCTAGTCGGCCACCATTTAGATAACAGTCTGCTTTCCTGTTTTTGCCACCAAAATGGATAACCTCCCAGTTATCCACATTACACTGCATCTGCCAAACATTTGCCCACTCACCCAGCCTATCCAAGTCACCATGCAGTCTCCTAGCATCCTCCTCACACCTAACACTGCCCCCCAGCTTAGTGTCATCTGCAAACTTGGAGATATTGCCTTCAATTCCCTCATCCAGATCATTAATATATATTGTAAATAGCTGGGGTCCCGGCACTGAGCCTTGCGGTACCCCACTAGTCACTGCCTGCCATTGTGAAAAGGACCCGTTTACTCCTACTCTTTGCTTCCTGTTTGCCAGCCAGTTCTCTATCCACATCAATACTGAAACCCCCAATGCCGTGTGCTTTAAGTTTGTATACTAATCTCCTATGTGGGACCTTGTCGAAAGCCTGCTGGAAGTCCAGATATACCACATCCACTGGTTCTCCCCTAACCACGCTACTAGTTACATCCTCGAAAAATTCTATAAGATTCGTCAGACATGATTTACCTTTTGTAAATCCATGCTGACTTTGTCCAATGATTTCACCACTTTCCAAATGTGCTGCTATCCAATCTTTAATAACTGACTCTAGCATTTTCCCCACTACAGATGTTAGACTAACTGGTCTATAATTCCCCGTTTTCTCTCTCCCTCCCTTTTTAAAAAGTGGGGTTACATTAGCTACCCTCCAATCCTCAGGAACTACTCCAGAATCTAAAGAGTTTTGAAAGATTATTACTAATGCATCCACTATTTCTGGAGCTACTTCCTTAAGTACCTGAATTTCACTCAATTCCTCCAACTTCTTTGACCCGCGGTCCCCTGCTATTTCCGGCAGATTATTTATGTCTTCCTTAGTGAAGACGGAACCAAAGCAGTTATTCAATTGGTCCGCCATATCCTTGTTCCCCATGATCAACTCACCTGTTTCTGACTACAAGGGACCTACATTTGTTTTAACTAATCTCTTTCTTTTCACATATCTATAAAAACGTTTGCAGTCAGTTTTTATGTTCCCTGCCAGTTTTCCTTCATAATCTATGTTTCCTTTCCTAATTAAGCCCTTTGTCCTCCTCTGCTGGTCTCTGAATTTCTCCCAGTCCTCCGGTATGCTGCCTTTTCTGGCTAATTTGTACGCATCATCCTTCGCTTTGATACTATCCCTGATTTCCCTTGTTATACACGGATGTACTACCTTCCCTGATTTATTATTTTGCCAAACTGGGATGAACAATTTTTGTAGTTCATCCATGCAGTCTTTAAATGTCTTCCATTGCATATCCACCGTCAACCCTTTTATAATTAATTGCCAGTCAATTTTGGCCAATTCACGTCTCATACCCTCAAAGTTACCTTTCTTCAAGTTCAGAACCATTGTTTCTGAATTAACAATGTTACTCTCCATCCTAATGAAGAACTCAACCATATTATGGTCACTCTTGCCCAAGGGCGCACGTACAACAAGACTGCAAACTTCCTCATTACTCAATGCCCAGTCTAAAATAGCCTGCTCTCTCGTTGGTTCCTCTACATGTTGATTTAGATAACTATCCCGCATACATTCCAAGAAATCCTCTTCCTCAGCACCCCTGCCAATTTGATTCACCCAATCTATATGTAGATTGAAGTCACCCATTATAACTGTTTTGCCTTTAACGCACGCATTTCTAACTTCCTGTTTGATACCATCTCCAACTTCACTACTACTGTTAGGTGGCCTGTACACAACACCCACCAGCGTTTTCTGCCCCTTAGTGTTTCGCAGCTCTACCCATACCGATTCCACATCCTCCAAACTAATGTCCTTCCTTTCCATTGCGTTAATCTCCTCTCTAATCAGCAACGCTACCCCACCTCCTTTTCCATTCTCTCTATCCCTCCTGAATATTGAATATCCCTGGATGTTCAGCTCCCAGCCTTGGTCACCTTGGAGCCATGTCTCCGTGATCCCAACTATATCATAGTCATTAATAGCTATCTGCACATTCAACTCATCCACCTTATTACGAATGCTCCTTGCATTGAGACACAAAGCCTTCAGGCTTGTTTTTACAACACTCTTACCCCTTATACAATTATGTTGAAAAGTGGCCCTTTTTGATTTTTGCCCTGGTTTTGTCTGCCTGCCACTTATACTTTTCACCTTGCTACCTATTGCTTCTACCCTCATTTTACACCCCTCTGTCTCTACGCTCACACATTTAAGAAACCCTTTCCCTTTAACTCCATCCTCCACTATCCCATTCAACACCCCACCCCCCTTATTCAGTTTAAAACTACCTGTGTAGCAGTGGCAAACCTGCCTACCAGAATGCTGGTCCCACACCTGTTAAGATGCAATCCGTCCCTTCTGTACAGTTCCCCCTTACCCCAAAACAGATCCTAGTGATCTAAGAATCTAAATCCCTGCCCCATGCACCAGTTCCTCAGCCACACGTTCAGGTCCCGTATCTCCCTGTTCCTGCTTTCGCCAGCACGAGGAACTGGAAGTAAACTGGAGATAACAACGCTGGAGGTCCTGCTTTTCAGCATTTTTCCGAGCTCTCTAAAGTCACGCTGCAGAATATTCATCCCCTTCTTTCCGACATCGTTTGTGCCGACATGCACTACGACTTCCGGCTGTTCACCTTCGCCCTTGAGGATTTTCTGCACTCTGTCCGTGACATCCTGGATCCTGGCACCAGGAAGGCAGCACACCATCCTCGAATCCCGTCTGTTGCTGCAGAAACCCCTGTCCGTACCTCTCACAATGGAGTCTCCCACTACAATGGCGTTGCCTGCCTTAGGCCTTTTTGGTTTTGGCTCAACAGCCCGATTCGCATCGCAAGTCAGTCCGCCGCTCAGTGTAAACACGTCTTCTGTCCCAACAGCTTCTAAGCGGGTGAACCTGTTCACAAGAGGTACAACACCCGGGGACGTTGACATTCCATGCTTCCCTCCCTTTCTCACTGTCTCCCACCTTCTCTCTTCCAGTACCTTAGGTGTAACAATCGTACTGTAGGACTTGTCGAGGAACGACTCCGTTTCTCGGACGAACCGGAGGTCATCCACTTGCTTCTCCAGCTCTACCTGGATGCACTTCTCGCATTTGTAGCAGCCAGAGGCACCAGCGGTATCCTTGACCTCCCACATACTGCAAGAATCGCACTGAATCAGCTTGCCTGACATCTCCTTCTTTCGTCTCTACCTCTCAAGCGTATTGCGTGGTCTCCTCTCCTCAGCCTCCTCGCTGAAGACTCTCGAGCCAAAGACTCACACTTCCCTCACAAGGCCGCTCACTCACTAAGAGCCGTCTTGCTTAAATTGACTGATAAATTGCCTGATTTACCAATTTACAAACCAAATTCCTCAGTTTTCAACTGTTTTCCCGGCACTGACTCACTTCTCTCCTCCCACTTGGGCAAGAGCCAATCAGTCGTATCTCTTGCTAATCTCCTGCTGCTGTTGCTCCCAAATCTACAGCAGTTCTGAGTAAAGTGTGCCTGTCCTTGGCCTCTACTGTTCAACTCTTGATTGTAATCTTGTTACTATTGTAATGACCAAATTTAAGACAGAGTGCTGGAGTAACTCAGCAGGTCAGGCAGCATCTCTGGAGAACATGGATACGTTTCATAGAGTGCTGGAGTAACTCAGCGGGTCAGACTGCAACTCTGGAGAACATGGATAGGTGACGTTTCACAGAGTGCTGGAGTAACTCAGTGGGTCAGGCAGCATCCCTGAAGAGAAGGAATGGATGACATTTTGGTAGAGGACCCATCTTCAGATTGATTATGTGGGAATAGGGAGAGGAAAATTGGAAGAGAGATGTTGGACCAAGTAATAGGTGGAGTGTTCTGGGCCTGTCCCACTTAGGCGATTTTTTATGCGACTGCCAGCGAATAGGACAATGGAATTCGCCGAAGTCAGCACTAGCGACAACCTATGTCACCTGGCGACAACCTACTACAGCACCTACGACAACCTATGACAGCCCAAATTGTCGCCACTGTCGCCGAAAAATTTTCAACATGTTGAATATTTTTCAGCAGTCGCCGAAAAAATCACCTATGTAAGACAGGTCTATAAGGAGGAACAGCAGAAGCTGATTTACACTGAAGAGGTTGGCACAAAATGCTGGAGTAACTATGCGGGTCAGGCAGCATCTCAGGAGAAAAGGAATTGGTGACATAGAAACATAGAAAATAGGTGCAGGAGTAGGCCATTCGGCCCTTCGAGCCTGCACCGCCATTCAATATGACCATGGCTGATCATTCAACTCAGTATCCTGTACCTGCCTTCTCTCGAGACCTTTCTTCGGCAGAGTAGGGCAAACGCCTTGCTGAGGGCCGATGAAAAGCTGAGGCCAGAGCCTCGGGCCGGAGGTGGAGCCTTGCGGGCTGACAAAGCTAGAGGTCTGCGGAGCCCGTAGCAGGGGCCTGGGTCGGCTCCGCGGATGTGTCCGGCAAGTAGCCGGCGACATTTGTGGACAGTTTGGTGCGGCAGTCGATGATGGTGGCGGACAAGGACGGACAAGTGGAAGTGAGGACGCCGTTGCCAGATGGAACAAAGGAGGACCTGGCGTGGGGGGGACCACCGTGAGGGTGGGGAAGAACATTGGACAATGGATGTCTCGGAGTGGGTGGCCGCCATTAGAGAGGGGGGGGGGGGGTGGAGAACAAACAGGGACATGGCGTGGGGCTACTTTGTGACTTTGTTACACTGTAATTGCCTTTTGAGTGGCGATTATTTGCACACCTTGGGTATACAAGCAAAGAATTTCACTGTGACTCGTATTCATTCATAAAGTATGCATTCTTTCATTCATTCATTCATTCATTCATACATTCTGCATTCATTCATTTAATCATTCATTTTTTAATTCATACATTCAATCAATCATTCATTCATTCATTCATTCATTCAATCATTCAATCATTCATTCTTTTATTCAGACCAGTCCGATGAAGAGTTCTGCCCCGAAACGTCACCTGTTCTCCAGTGTTGCTGCTTCACCTGCTGAGGGGGGAGAGGTTGATAGGCAGATGTTTGGACATAAGCCAGAGATGAAAAGACGGATGGTGTATGAAAAAATGATTTGAAGAGTTCCACTTCCTGTCCCCATACTGAACTTTCTGTCCTGGGCCTGCCCCAAGAGTGATGCCACACACAAACTGGAGAAATATCTCCTCATATTTTGCTTGGGTAGGATACTACCCAATGTTGTGAACATTGAATTCTCCAGTTTTAGGTGAGTGGCCACAAACTGATCTTCAGAATCTGGAGTCGGAATGGGAGCAATGCGACTGGGAAAATAACGGCAGGTCGGTATATAATCGCATGCAGCTGGAAAATCTGGAGAGAGTGCTGAGACGATTTACGATGATGTTGCCAGGACTTGAAGGGCTGAACTGTATTATCTTATCTAATATCCATAACTTAATATCCATAAAGTGGTTGGTGGGGGCGCTGCACGCCGGCGCCCTGTCAGCAGCGTGTCCGTTTTATTTCAACTTTTTTTGTTTTTTTTAGTATGTTTTAAAGTGTATTTTTGATGTTTCTCGGTGTGTTTTGTGTGGGGGGTGGAACTTCGGCGTCGGGGGAAACATTCCTCAGCGGCTTGTAAAAGTCTGGAGCGGCTGCCTCCTCCCCAGAGACCGGGGCACTTGTAGCCCTCAGGCCGCGCCGGTTGGAGCTCCGACCCCGGCAAACTCGAACCCTGGCTCTGCGGCGCTCCAAATCCAGTGCCGCCCGCGGCCGGACGCCCGCAGCTCCAGCTCCGCGATGTTTGGATCGACGGCCACAGCGCTCCGGAGCTTACCGCATGGCGACCCGGTAAGGTATCGCCCACTCCGTGTTGGTATCCCAGTGCTGCCGAAGCTGTAGTCCCGGCCGGTCCCGACAGGAAACGCCGCTCCATTCTGGATGGTAGGCCGCGATGACAGGGCGAAGAAGCAGCTTGGAGGGATGCTGCCTCTCCGACCAGGTAGGTGACTAAGAAATACAGTTTCCCCCTTCCCCACCCCCACCCCCCACATAGAAGACCTCCACTAACATTTTTTAACAGGACTTAAAATAAAATAAAATAAAAAAAGGTGTAGAGACAGACTGCGGGCAGGCTGCCATACACAGACGGCGCCCACTCCTGCACATCCACCATTATTCTAAGGAATAAAGTCCTAGCCTGCCCTTTAGCTCAGGTCCTTGAGTCCTGGCATATTCTGAAATTGGTTTCTTATGAGCCCAATGTAATAAGAATTTTGGAAGCATTGATCTACATACCTTAACATTTTGAAGCTACATTGTTTTGATTAGTTAAAATAATTAAAAACCGAATTTAAATATTTAATATGTATGATGCTCGACATCTTGTCCTGTTTTTGATTTGGATACAGATCAATACGCTTTAATACCTTTAAGTGTATGACAGTATATTTGTGTTGAAATCAGAATATTATTAAGATCCAGGTTTTTGGTGACTTGCTTGGAAACCCCTGACATCTGTCCATTAGAGAGAAGTATAGAGAGAAGAGAGTGACACGGTGGCGTAGCGGTAGAGTTGCGCCAGAGACCCAGTTTCGATCCCAACTACAGGATCCCTGCCGGTACGGAGTTTGCACGTTCTCTCCATATCCGCATGTGTTTTCTCCAGATTTCCTCCCACACTCCAAAGACATACAGGTTTGTAGATTGTTTAAGAAAAACTGCAGATACTGGAAAAATCAAAGGTGGACAAAAATGCGGGTGAAACTCAGCGGTTGAGGCAGCATCTATGGAGAGAAGGAATAGGTGATGTTTCGTGTCGAGACCCTTCTTCAGGGTCTCGACCTGAAACGTTGCCTATCCCTTCTCTCCATAGATGCTGCCTCACCCGCTGATTTTCTCCAACATTTTCGTCTACCTTTGGGTTTGTAGGTTAATTGGCTGTTATAATTGTAAATCGTCCCTGGGTTGTAGAATAGTGCTAGTGTACAGGGATTGCTGGGCGGTGTGGACTTCGTGGGCCAAAGGGCCTGTTTTCTCGATGTATCTCTGAACTAAACTGAACTAAACTAAGATGACGGTAAATGAATTAATAATGATATAAAGCAATGTAGGATAAAGTGAGCTTACCTTTATAATGACAGGCATTGAAGACTGTCTGATGTTAGTCAATGCCACACTATTGGCTGTGGTGACTGTTAACTCATGCCCACTGGGAGTGTGGTTAATTTTAATTAATTCATTAAAATGTATTAAGGAAAAGGGTTTTCCATCTGATTAGCCTGAAATGTTTCCAGACCGAGGTCCCATGAGAACCAAGACACGCTCGCTAATCTGCCATGCTGATCAATATCCCCATCCATTTAAAAGAAAATGATTGTGAATACACTTGAACAAACTCCAAAATCGTCATTGATGCTAAACGTTTCCCGGTATGTGGCTGTCGGGCGACTTGTCAATCCTGGTAGCAGCCAAAATATGTAGGAAGGATGCTGGTTTAAACAGAAGATAGACACAAAATGCTGGAGTAAGTCAACGGGACTGGCAGCATCTCTGGAGAGAAGGAATGGGTGATGTTTCGGGTCGAGACCCTTCTTCAGACTGGTCGTAGCAGCCAGTTGCACCACAGGGAATCCTAGCGCACCTGCTAATCTCTTTAGTGGACTGACGGGCTAAGGTTTTTCCCACACAGTGAGTCGATTTGCTCTGGAATATTTTGCCTGAAAAGATGATGGAAGCAGTTTTATCAGTAGCTTTCGAAAAGGGTAATGAAAGGGGGTGGCACAGTGGCACAGCTGGTTGTGCCGTTGCCTCACAGTGCCAGATACCAAGGTTCGATCCTGACCTTGGCTGCTGTCTGTGTGAAGTTTGCACGTTCTCCCTGTGACCGTAAATTGGTACAAAAGGCTGGAGTAATTCAACGGGACAGGCAGCATCTCTGGAAAGAACTGATGGACTAAATTTCTTCAGTGTGAAGTAGGGTCTCAACCTGAAACGTTACCCATTCCTTCTCTCCAAAGAAAGCTGAGTTACTTCAGCATTTTGTGCCTATCTTTGGTGTAATCCATTACCAGCCTTCGTTCTTGCACATTCCCCGTGACTGTGTGGGTTTCCTCTGGGTGCTCCGGTTTCCATTCAGCATCAACAGTTTCCTGCATCTGCAGAAAGCTTCACAATCTTCAACGCCACCAATCCAGGACTGAGCTCACCTGGCTGATAGTTATTGAGTTTTAATGCATAGAAATACTTACATATTGTGCACGTTCAGAAACCAAGATGTAAGCCAATATCATCTCCTACTAGGGTTGCCAACTTTCTCACTCCCAAATACGATGGTCCTTCACCAACAGGTCCCAGAAACAGGCCTTTCAGCCTACTGATTCCGTGCCGCCCAGCGATCCCTGCACATTAACACTACCCTACATGAGGGACATTTTTACATTTATACCAGGCCATTTAACCTACAAACCTGTAGGTCTTTGGAGAGTGGGAGGATGCTGAAGATCTCGGAGAAAATCCACGCAGGTCACGGGGAAAATGAACAAACCCTGCACATACAGTACCCGTAGTCGGCATCAAACCCAGGTCTCCGGTGCTGTAAGGCGGCAACTCCACTGCTGTGCCATCATGCCGCCCTAAGTTAACTAAATCCTAAGTTAAGTATTGCAATGATTAACTCCTGTGTGTGTGTGTGTGCGCGTGTACTTGTATGTGCATGCACGTGTGTGTGCATGCCCATATGAGCGTGTCTGATTGTGAGATTTGTGTGCATGTATGTACACATGTGTGTGGATGCATGTCTGTGCATGCGGTTACATCCATGCGAATGAAGCTGCATTTGACAGCATGATCTAATGAGTAGTTTTATTCACCTTGAAAGTATGAAGCACCCGGGCACTTAGAGGTACATTGGTCAAAGAGCCCAGGAAAAATAGGAGAATAAGATGATATATTTCCACTCTGAAGTTGTTTGTTATCTAAAATGAACTGCCTGAGAAGGCGGTGAAGACAGGTATTCTCATTACATTGCAGAAATATCTGGTCAAGTTCTTAACTCACCTTGGCATAGATGACTACAGACTAAGTGGCGGAAAATGGGATTAATATAGATGATAGACACACAAGAATAGACCATTCTTCAGGATTAATATAGGTGTGTACTTAATGGTAAGCTTAAATATGGTGCGCCTATTGGCCTGTTTCTGTGCTGCATGCCTATAAGTTCACAGCTCTTGACACAGCGGTAGAGTTGCTGCCTTACAGCGCTTACAGCACCAGGGACCCGGGCTTGATCCTGACTACGGGTGTTGTCTGTACGGAGTTTGTGTGTTCTCCCTGTGACCGCGTGGGTTTTCCCCAGGGGTTTCCTACCACACTCCAAAGATGTACAGGTTTATAGGCTAATTGGCTTGACATAAATGGAAAAATTGTCCCTTGAGTGAGTAGGATAGTATTAATGTGCGGGGATCGCTGGTCGGTGCGGACTCGGTGGGCCGAATAGCCTGATTCCGCACTGTATCTCTAAACTAAACTAAACTAAACTAAACTAAACTAAACTAAACTAAACTAAACTAAACTAAACTCTCTGAAGTACTTCTCACATGAAGGATAAATGCTAACATTGACTAACTGGGCTGACTTGCTTCTGTTATCTAACTTCTCTGAGCTGATTGTCTGACACCTCAAGGAAAATATTGAATCCTTGATTGAATTCAGTTTATCTGGGCTTAGTTCTAGTTGCTGATCATAGACTACACACATTCACTTGGCAGCTTAGTTAAACCACCTTCCTCACACCACTTGTGCAGGAAGGAACAGCAGGTGGTGGTTTAAACTGAAGATAAACACACAAAGCTGGAGTAACTCAGCGGGGTCAGACAGCATCTCTAGAGAAAAGGAATAGGTGACGTTTCAGATCGAGACCCTTTTTCAGACTTCGGCCCAACTCACTTTGACCAACATGTCCCATCTACACTAGTCCTATATGCCTGTGTTTGGTCCATATCCCTCTAAACTTTAAGTTAGCTTTCATTGCAAAAGGATTTGAGTATAGGAGCAGGGAGGTTCTACTGCAGTTGTACAGGGTCTTGGTGAGACCACACCTGGAGTATTGCGTACAGTTTTGGTCTCCAAATCTGAGGAAGGACATTATTGCCATAGAGGGAGTGCAGAGAAGGTTCACCAGACTGATTCCTGGGATGTCAGGACTGTCTTATGAAGAAAGACTGGATAGACTTGGTTTATACTCTCTAGAATTTAGGAGATTGAGAGGGGATCTTATAGAAACTTACAAAATTCTTAGGGGTTGGACAGGCTAGATGCAGGAAGATTGTTCCCGATGTTGGGGAAGTCCAGGACAAGGGGTCACAACTTAAGGATAAGGGGGAAATCCTTTAAAACCGAGATGAGAAGAACTTTTTTCACACAGAGAGTGGTGAATCTCTGGACCTCTCTGCCACAGAGGGTAGTTGAGGCCAGTTCATTGGCTATATTTAAGAGGGAGTTAGATGTGGCCCTTGTGGCTAAGGGGATCAGGGGGTATGGAGAGAAGGCAGGTATGGGATACTGAGTTGGATGATCAGCCATGATCATATTGATTGGCGGTGCAGGCTCGAAGGGCCGAATGGCCTACTCCTGCACCTATTTTCTATGTTTCTATGTTTCAATAGACCAGTTAGCCTGACATCGGTGGTGGGAAAGATGCTGGAGTCAATTATGAAAGATATAACCATGTAACCATATAACAATTACAGCACGGAAACAGGCCATCTCGGCCCTATAAGTCCGTGCCGAACAACTTTTTTTCACTTAAAAAAAAAAGCCTCTGGCGTCTCATTCCATACACCCACCACCTTTGTGTGAAAAGGTTATCCCTCAGATTCCTATAAAATCGTTACCCCTTCACCTTAAACCTGTGCACTCTGGTCCTCGAGGCCTCCTCTCTGGGCAAGAGATTCCGTGCGTCCACCTGATCTATTCCTCTCATGATTTAAAAAACCTCTATAAGACCACTCCTCATCCTCCTGCGTTCCAAAGAATAAAGTCCCAGCCTATTCAACGTCTCCCTATAACTCAGACCCTCAGGTCCTGGCAACATCCTTGTAAATATTCTTTGCAGCCTTTCCAACTTATTAACATCTTTCCTATAACATGGTGCCCAGAACTGAACATAATCCTCTAAATATGGCCTCATCAACATCTTATATATCTGCAACATGATCTCCCAACTTCTATACTCAATAATCTGATTGATGAAGGCCAATGTGCCAAAGGCCTTTTTGACCACACTATCTACCTGTGATGCCACCTTCGAGTAACTATTTACCTGCACTCCTATATCCCTCTGCTCTGCAACACTTCCCACAGCCCAACCATTCACTGTGTAGGTCCTGCCCACGTTAGACTTTCCAACATGCACACCTTACATTTTTCCGTTAAATTCCATCAACCATTCAAAGAGTTCCGAGATATTTGAACCAATGACTATGAATAATTGGTAAATAACACTTGGCGTTACCAAGAAAAAAAGATAGGCTCAATAACAGAGTGTAGAAACAAGGAACTGCAGATTCTTGTTAATACCCAAAATGCTGGCTATTACACAAGAAGTATTGGAACAACTCAGCAGGTCAGGCAGCATCTATGGACAACATGAAGTCTGACGAAGGGTCTCGACTGAATCGTCACCTGTCCATGTTCCCCGGAGATGTTGAATGACTTGCTCGAGAAGGCTATTGTGCATTGGCCTTCATAAGTCAGAGTATTGAGTATTGAAGTTAGGGGGTCGTGTTACGGTTATAAAAGACATTGATGACGTCACATTAAGTGTATTGTGTTCAGTTGTGGTCACCAAGGTATAGGGAAGATAAAAGGGGCTGCTCCTTGCCTTCTGGCTGCACTTCGTATCCACGTCCTCATGTTTGGACACCCTGTGCATAGGGGAGAGGGTAGGGTTGACAATGTCCTGGTTGGGTTGCTCCTGGGCCAGGCCAAGCTGGCCATCCGCAAGTCACGGTGCCAGGCGGTAGAGGGCTCTGCCCAAGCCGGCTGCCTGCCCCTTTTCTGGGATTACGTCCACACCCGTGTGGTACTAGAGAGGGGCAGTGCGCTGTCCATGGGGACCCTGGGGGATTTCTGGGACCGTTGGGGGGGGGGGGGGGGGGGGAATGCATCATTGATAAGGATGGGGAAATAGTTATTTAAGAATATTTGATTTAGGTACTAAGGTGGTCGGTTTTGTTGTGAATTATTTAGTATTGTAAATAGTATTGTAAATACTTAGATATATCTATTTTTGATTTTTTTTTAAAGTTATAGGAAAGATGTTGTCAAGCTGGAAAGGTTGCAGAGAAGATTTACGAGGATGTTGCCAGGGTTAGAGAGCCTGAGCTATAGGGAGCGATTGAGCAGGCTAGATTTACTAGGAACCTGAGGGTTACATTTTTTTGCACAAGTGTATGTGAATGGAACGAGCTGCCGAAGAAAGTAGTAGAGACAGGTACTATCATAGCATTTAAGTGACATTTGGGCATGTACATGGATAGGACAGAGGTTTATGGGCTATGCGTTGGCAGGTGGGGCTAGTGTAGATGGGACATGTTGGGCTGAAGGTCCTGTTCCCATGCTGTATGACACTATGACTCCTATCCTCACTGCATACTGGAGCTTCTTCATTTAAATGGCTCACACCAACAGTTGCAAGTACAATTAAGCCGGGGACAATAAATCCTTGTCTTGAACTTCTCTCACATTTAATGAGACAATGTAAAACTAAATGATTTACATGAGGAAAGCTTTTGCGAGTGGAAGTGAAGTCATTACTTAAGTGTTGTCCATTAACAAAGCCAAAAAAGGAAGATTTAATAGGTGGCGCCACTTTGAAAGCAGGGATACAAATAAAACAAAAGTGACTGAGGAACAAGGGAAGGTTAAAATTGGACGGAAATGTTGATGGGATTCGAAATGTAGAATGGACATCACGGTCCGTGACTGAAATTAATAGAACAATCAGCAGCAACATATACTGTACGGTTAAATCTCTGTGCCCTCTCCTCGTTTGTTCACCTTCACTTCAGCGTGTTGTACAGCCTTTGAATGATGTAACTGAGAGACCAAAAAATCCCCAATTCCTTTGAGGGCAATTTCAGAGCAGGGATCGGTGCAGTATGTTTAATATTGTTACGCGCTTGTCTTCATTAAGCCAAGAACCGCCATCTGTGTATCTCAAGTCAGTTGTTCACAGGCATCGTGGAAGCACAGATGGTGTGTTCTGATCCTAGCCTTCTGTAAATTCAACGTCACCCGCTGAAAGGGTTCTAATGTGTACCACAGTTATGCTGCGGATCCAGGGATAGTGATTCATAATTAGCACATTATCACCTCAATAACATACAGCATCTTCCATCCCGATAGAGCTCTTAAATATTGCAGAGTCAGGGGATATGGGGAGAAGGCAGGAACAGGGTACTGAATGTGGATGATCAGCCATTATCACAGTGAATGGCGGTGCTGGCTCGAAGGGCCGAATGGCCTCCTCCTGCACCTATTGTCTATTGTCTAACTCCTTCCCTCAGCGGGAACGCCTTGCCGATTAATACAGGACAGTGCTTGTTTCTGATTTAGACCAGTGGACAGTCATGAGTTAGGGAACTGTTGGGAGTGATCTGGAGGACCACTGGTCAGGTCTCCGGGTGCTTTCCTACTGGGGCAGGGTGTTGGTCATTAACCAACTGGTGGCCTCCATGTTCTGGTACCGGTTGACCAACCTTGGACCCAATGGCCACCATTGCTGGGATCATCCAGAGGAAATTTGGTGGACTTCTTCTGCGGCAACGGAAAGGCACAGGGCATCTGCAGCAGTCCTGGGTCTCCCGATCCAGGAGGGCGGGCAGTCACTGGCATGAATTTGCACCCAGCTGGAGGCTCCTGCAACGGCGACTTCTCCCGCCCGAGTTGCGGGGATCGAAGAGCTCTTGGAGCGGGGCCTAACATCACCGCCCCGCGCGGCTTGGAATGGCCGCGGGACTCTGCGAGCGCACGCCGGGGGCTCTAACACCAAGACCCGGTGTGCGACCTCGCACCACCCGGCGTGGCTTTAATGGCCGCGGGACAATCGCCATCGCCAGCCGGGGGCTTTGACTTTGACTCTGACCTCGGGGGCGGCATCCGTGGAGAGATAAGTTTTTTTGGCATTCCATCACAGCAATGTGATGGCGACGCTGGGGTCTATTTGTTTGTAATGTATGGCTGCAGAAACGGCATTTCGTTTGGACCTCAAGGGGTCCAAATGACAATAAATTGACTCTTGACTCTTGACTCTCTCTTGACTCTTTCTGCCTCAGGGCAGAGATACCTGAACTCTGGGCAACCTCCCAGGTGGCACATGCTGGCGACGCACTTTTTCCAACGGGGCCGCTGCCTTCAAGGAGATACGCGGATCCCGGTGGTGGGCGTCAGCCGTGGTGTCCTGTAGAGGATGCCCGGGCTTCTGCTGGGACCTGCTGATAGTCTGCAAACTGGTTGCCGTCGACCAGGGCCCGGGCATGAGAGCGGCCGGCTCTTGTCCCACCCCATCGGGTGTCGGGGAAGTTATCCTCGATGGAGATGGTATTATAGGTATATAGTAGTTTATTTCGTATATTTGTTTGGCTTGTGGTTGTGGGTTTTGTCTTGGTTTATTTTGTACTGTAAATATTATTGTTAATAATTGGAAATTAATAAAATGAGTGAGATGGACCATCGAGACTGAAGTGGACAATTGAGAGCAAGATGGACCGTCGAAGAGTTTATTTTTAACAAAGAGAAATGTAATCAATTATTGCAATAATATATACAATACAAAACAACACCAAAACAAACCCCCCGCCATAATATAAAATCAACCAATTATCTACACAAATATTCTTAACTCTTCTACACTCTTAAACAAGTACATTACATAGAAACATAGGTGCAGGAGTAGGCCATTCGGCCCTTCGAGCCAGCACCATCATTCAATATGATCATGGCTGATCTTCTAAAATCAGTACCCCGTTCCTATTTTTCCCCCATATCCCTTGATTCCATTAGCCCTAAGATCTAAATCTAACTCTCTCTTGAAAACATCCCGTGAATTGGCCTCCACTGCCTTCTGTGGCAGAGAATTCCACAGATTCACAACTCTCTGGGTGAAAAAAAATGTCCTTATCTCAGTCCTAAATGGCCAACTGTGACCCCTGGTTCTGGACTGCCCCAACATCGGGAACATTTTTACAATTTTATTAAGGATCCATTCCACCCCCCGCGGTGCCCAGCGGTCCCGGTAATCCACCAGGGTGCCCGTGGACAGCGCGTAGTCCCTCTCTAGTGCCATCCGGGCACGGACTTAACTCCGGAAAAGGGGCAGGCAGCTGACTCGGGCAGAGCCCTCTTCTGCCTGGCATCATGACTCGCGGATGGCCAGCTTGGCCAGGTCCAGGAGCAACCCAACTAGGATATCTTCGGCCCTACCCTCTCCCCTACGCACAGGGTGTCCAAAGATGAGGAGGGTGAGTGTGTAGTGCAGCCAGAAGGCAAGGAGCAGCCCCTTTAGAAACCATGAGCTACCTGGTGATGGGCTGCTGAGAACGAAGGGGGGACCTGGAAGGTTGAGGAGCGGGCGGGTGAGTGTCTGCCGCCACATACGGCCGAAGGCAGATAGGACTGTTCTGTGAACTTCTGCAACTGTCGGTGCCAGACACATGCCGATACTTGCATGCTGCCCAGGTGAGGTCCGCAGTATGGCTCTACCGGGTAGTCTGCGAAACAAAGCATTTCACTGTTCCTAGATGTACATGTGGCAAAGAAGTATCAGTGAATTTATCATCATGTGATTATTTATCAGTGAATTATTTAATTGATTATCATGAACAGTTTATGGGGTGGGAGATTGCAACCTTCACGTGGTCCGCCCTGTTTCGACAAATGCAATCAACCCGGTGTTGCACAGTCAATAAGATCAAATAGAACAAACAACTTTAGGCTGTGCACGCCACACGCAAGAAGAAGAAGATGAACAGTTTATAAGCAAAGGAACAAAAGCAAGGGAACAAAACCCTGCTAACAATGGAAGGACCATTTCAAACAATTAACAAACTTAAGAAGTGAAGGCAGCAAAACTATGGATAGATTTAGCAGTCTTGCTAGTTTGTTGTAAGAGGTGCATAATCGGCCTGTCCCATTTAGGCAATTTTTTCGGCGACTGTCATAGTCGTAGCAGGTCACCGAATAACCGGCGACTAGACCTCCCTACGACAATATTTACCACAATCTACCACCTAGTCGACGTCAAGCTACAGCAAGCTACCGACAACCGGCGACTCATTAGGACGTCCACCTACAATCACACCGACGACAACCTACGTCCACCTGCGACAAGCTACGACAATTCAGTTGCCGGTACCTATCGCCGGTTGACGTAGGTTGACGTAGGTAGTCGCCAATGGAATCCACTGAAGTCAGTACCGGCGGCAACCTACGTCATCCTGGCGACAGCACCTACGTCAGGAGAAGTCAAGCTACACTCGTTAGCGTCAAGCCAACTGTTGCCGACTTTCGCCAAAATGTTTTGAACATTTGAAAATCCAGCGGTGACCAGAAAAATGCTATGATTCTTTGGGCACGAACATACAGGCGACACCCGTCGACCATGTGCCTACAGCCTAGTCACTTGTAGTCGCCTAAAAAGTCACCTAAGTCGGACAGGCGCATTACACATGGCATTGGTAGATTTCAGCAAGTCAGGCAGCACAGACACAACCTCATCTGCTGTATCTGCTGTATCTAGTGTAGACTCCTGTATGTAGGCGCAAGCGCAGGCTCGCCAATTGTTTCGCTGAATACCTCCGCTCAGTCCACGTAGGCCTATGCGATTTCCAGTTGCTAAATACTTTAACTCCCCCTCCCATTCCCACACTGATCTTTCTGTCCTGGGCTTCCTCCATTGTCAGAGTGAGGCCCAGTGCAAATTGGAGGAACAGCACCTCATATTTTGCTTGGGCAGCTTACACCCCAGCGGTATGAACATTGACTTCTCCAACTTCAAATAAACCTTGCATCCCCTCTCTCACTGTCCCTCCCACACCCTAGTTCTCCGACTAGTTTCACTGTCTTTCTGATTAATTTACTAATTGTATGCCTCCTCATCACTTTCCCCTCAGCTAGCTATGTACTTTTCTACATTTCTTTAACCTCATCTGCTTTGATCATTGATAAGGAAGTGCAAGGTGGTAAAACAGGACAAAGGGAATGGAGATCAAGGAAAATATTGAATGGATCATTGTTAGCTGGGAGTTAACTGTTTTTAAAAAATCTCTGTTCAAAGCAAACAGAGATAAAATGTAATCGGAGACTGGTCCGAGAACTGGGAAGGGAGATGGGATAGAGAGAGAGGGAAAGCAAGGGTTACTTGAAATTGGAGAAGTCAATGTTCATACCGCTGGGGTGTAAACTACCCAAGCGAAATATGAGGCGCTGTTCCTCCAATTTGCGCTGGGCCTCGCTCTGATAATGGAGGAGGCCCAGGACAGAAAGGTCAATGTGGGAATGGGTTTCTTTGCCTCTGTAGTGCTTCTGCTTGTGATAAGGTTGTGGGATAGGTTCAGCAGACCAGACTGTAAATAAAATACAAAAAAAGAAAGGTACCAGGTATTAAAGAGGCTACATTTAGAGTATTGTGTTCAGTTTTGGTCACCCTTTTATAGGAAAAATGTTGTTAAGCTGGAAAGGGAACAAAAAAGATTTATGAGGATGTTGCTCGGACTCAAGGGCCTGAGCTATAATGTCCCACATGGGAGATTAGTGGGCAAAATTAGAGCACATGGTATTGGGGGTAGGGTACTGACATGGAAAAAATATTGGTTGGCAGACAGGGAACAAAGAGTAGGGATTAACGGGTCCCTTTCAGAATGGCAGGCAGTGACTAGTGGGGTACCGCATGGCTCGGTGCTGGGACCGCAGCTATTTACAAAATACATCAATGATTTAGATGAAGGGATTCAAAGCAACATCATCAAATTTGCAGATGACACATAGCTGGGTGGCAGTGTGAGGAGGATGCTATGAGAATGCAGGGTGACTTGGACAGGTTGGGTGAGTGGGCGGATGCATGGCAGATGCACTTTAATGCGGATAAATGTGAGGTTATCCACTTTGGTGGCAAAAACAGGAAGACAGATTATTATATGAATGGTGTCAAGTTGGGAAAAGGGGAAGAACAAAGAGATCTGGGGGTCTTTGTTCATCAGTCACTAAAAGTAAGCATGCAGGTACAGCAGGGAGTGAAGAAAGCGAATGGCATGTTGGCCTTCATAACAAGAGGAGTTGAGAATAGGAGCAAAGAGTTCCTTCTGTAGTTGTACAGGGCACTAGTGAGACCACACCTGGAGTATTGTGTGCAGTTTTGGTCACCAAATTTGACGAAGGACATTCTTGCTATTGAGGGAGTGCAGTGAAGGTTTATGAGGTTAATTCCAAGGATGGCGGGATGTCATATGTTGATAGATTGAAGTGGCTAGGCATGTATACTCTGGAATTTAGAAGGATGAGAGGATATCTTATTGAAACATATAAAATTATTAAGGGATTGGACACACTAGAGGCATGAAATATGTTCCCGATGTTGGGGGAGTCCAGAACCAGGGGCCACAGTTTAAGAATAAGGGGTAACCCATTGAGAACGGAGATGGGGAAAAAACATTTTTACCCAGAGAGTTGTGAATCTGTGGAATTCTCTGCCTCAGAAGGCAGTGGAGGTCAATTCTCTGGATGCTTTCAAGAGAAAGTTAGATAGAGTTTTTAAAGATAGCGGTCAGGAGATATGGTGAGAAGGCGGGAACGGAGTACTGATTGTGGATGATCAGCCATGATCACAGTGAATGGCGGTGCTGGCTTGAAGGGCCGAATGGCCTACTTCTGCACCTATTGTCTATTGTCTATTGTCTATAGGGAGTGGTTGAGCAGGTTAGGACTTTATTCCTTGGAGCACAAGGGGATGAGGGGTGAACCTATGGAGGTGTATAAAATCATGAGGGGATTAGATAGGGTAAACGCACAGACTCTCGCCCATAGTAGGGGAATCGAGAACCAGAGGACAGAGGTGAGCGGGGAAAGATTTAATAGGAACCTGAGGTGTAACCTTTGCACACAAAAGATGATGGGTTATAGGAACAAGCTGCTAAGAAGGGGCAACAGTTTCACTCAAAGGGTATTGTGTGTATGCTGTAAGAGTTAATTGAGGCAGGTGCTATCACAACGTTTGATAAATATTTAGACAGGTACATGGATAGGACAGGTTTAGAGGGAGTGTGTAGGAAAGAACTGCAGATGCTGGTTTAAATCAAAGGTAGACACAAAATGCTAGATTAATTCAGCGGGACAGGCAGCATCTCTGGAGAGAAGGAATGGGTGACTTTTCGGGTGAGACCTGAGTCTGAAGAAGGGTCTCCAGCCAGCAGAAGGACAATACATGATTTCAATCGAGCCGTTTACAGTGTATAGATACAAGATAAGGGAATAACGTTTAGCGCAAGGTAAAGCCAGCAAAGTCCGATCAAGGAGAGTCCGAGGGTCACCAAAGAGGTAGACAATAGTTCGGCACTGCTCTCTGGTTGTGGTAGGATGATTCAGTTACCTGTTAACAGCTGGGAAGAAACTGTCCCTGAATCTGGAGGTGTGCGTTTTCTC